>NW_024080992.1:0-87500 GCF_003009895.1 Hyaena hyaena | reverse complement strand
ATAAATGAGTTTGTCTTTAACAATGCTAGCATTAATATCCCATTATCTTTATCTACCTTTCTTGCTTTATTCTGTAATTGTACATGATAGATTTTAGATAGATTTTAGATCATATATATCAATAACTTTTGAAGAAAATACAAACAACTCGAAAGAAATGTAGCATCGAAGTTTGTTTTTATTTCAAAGCATTAATCCACTTTTATACAACAGATTTTACATAATTTCTCTTGATGTTGAATCCATTCTCAAATTTTTTCCTCTAAAAAGGGTTTATCTATAACTTAGCCTTTCCCCCTGGGTATGGAGCTATGCATGTATACTTCATTATTATTTGCAATTGTTTACTAATACACAGTTTATTTTTTGACAAAATTCCTTTATTGAATTGGTTCTAAAAGCATTCATATCTTATTTAAAATTAAAATAGTGCTGGATTGTATAGTAAAAGATTGACCTTGCATATATGATATTATAGGAGCATTATAATTAACTCATAAATACTCCAAATAAAAATTGAATTATTGATTCTTGGATACAGAGAATTCAGGTTGAAATCATTTAAAATTTCCAAGGGGCAGGAAATCCTAATGAAGGAATACATTTCAGTCAACAGCAGTCCTCTTTTATCTGTTTAAGCATCCATATCAACCGCAATAGAGCTGGAAATCATGGTGTTACAGATGTCATATCTGGATAATCCTACCTTCTAAGTCGTTATGGTCATTTATGGTTCTGTGATAAATTACCCCAAAACTTACTAGTAAAAACCAACCAGGGATTTTATGGGTCAGTAGTTTGGAGAGAACACAGTGAGATGCCTAGGGTCAGCTGCATGGCTCGGAGGCTGGAATTTGGTGTCATCCAAAGGCTCATTCACTCACTGGTGGTAGATAATGGTTTTTGGCTGGTTCAGTTCCCTAGAGCTAACAGCCCAAGTGAAAGGCATGTGGATGCATATCCTTGTAAAGACCCAGACTAGAAGGGAGATGGCCTCACGTCCACTGTACTGTAGTGGTCAGAGTGGGCATGGGCTTCCATCCTGATAGATGACAGCTCGTGGTAGGACGGCTGCTGAAGTCACTTTGAAAAATAAAAGAGGGCTGGGGGAGGTAATGTTGCAGTCATTTAAGAAAACACAATATGCTGCACAAATGATATGAAAAATAGATTTGACATATGCTATTTTTTTTCTGAGTCTTTAAAAAACTCAGTGTGGAGGAGGTTTTGTATCCTACAGATAACAGTTATATAGTCTCTTAAAAGTGTAAAAAACAACTATTTGAAGAAGTGAATGACACTGGTCGAACTTTGCCTGAGTGTGGACCCTTGTCAGCACCATAAAATATAACTGACACTCTGCTAAAAACGTGCAGTCTTACTGGCTTGAAAAAACCAGAGGATAGGGTTTGGATGACCACAGCAGATTGAGAGTAGAAGGGAATTCAATCTCAGGAAGAGGAGAGCCAGAGAGCTGAAGACTTACATTCTACATATAAACTCTTTTCAATTCTCTAGCTGACCTCTGAACTTGTATGTGTGTGTGTGTGGGGGGGGTGGATGACAAGCAAGCCAACTAAGGATTTAAAAACAAACAAACAAACAAAGAAACAAACAAACGCTTAGCACAGATTTTAGCTTCCACTCATCAAAGGAGTTTTAGTCCAGCTAAGCTGTTTGCTAACACAGGCCAATCAACCAGCCAATCAATGAACCAACGACCCATTATTCTTCTGAGGAAAATAACAGAATCCAGTGACTCTAAAGGTCTGGGCCTCATCTCCTGTGAAATGTAGACAAATACCTCTGGAGTAGGACCAATCCTTCTAGATAGACTGGTATAAATGTCTTTGTAATGACAAACTCTTAGTCCAGGTACCAAGTTTCAGCAAAATTTGTTTAGAAAATTCTACTTGTATACAGAACCACAAACATGTCTACACATCATAGTTAGGCTATGGGACTCCATTATATGAATTTCTAGGAGAGGTAAAATGTGTCCCTGATAGTAATAATAAAAAACTTAAAACAGTAGTTGCCTCTTGTGGTGGAGATGGACACTCACTAGGAAGGGGCATGTGGGAACTGTCTGGGAGCTATCTTGTTATGTATCTTGACAGAGGTTTGTGCTAAATTGGTGTTTGCATTTTTTACAACTCAGTAAACATCCAATAAAGATTTATACATTTGCTGTATATAATTTTGTCTCAAAAATGAAACCATAAAAATGGTAAAGTCTAATTAATAAAATAAAAGGAGACATATTCAGAGATGAGATATACATTACAAGAAACATAAAAAAATAAGAAGAATTGTTGGGTGAGGGGTGCCTGGGTGGCTCAGTCGGTTAAACTTCCAGCTTTGGTTCAGGTCATGATCTCATGGATCATGAGTTTGAGCCCCATTTTAGGCTCTGTGCTTACAGTTCAGAGCTCGGGGCCTGGAACCTGTTTCAGATTCTGTGTATCCCTCTCTCTCCACCCTTCTCCCGCTTATGCTCTGACTCTCTCAGTAATAAATAAATGTTAAATAAATTTTTAAAAAAGATGAATTGTTGGATGAATAAAAACATGATAAAGCAAATATAATAGTGAACAGTAGTATCGGAATAGTGGATTTGTGCAGGGCTGGGACTCAGGAGAGACAAGGGAGGCACACAGCTTGCAAAACTGGAGATACTCACTTTAGACTCGTACAAGTGCATGGTGGGCCCTGAGAAAAAGTGCCTCTTTGAATTTTGCACTCTGCATGCCTCTCTTCCCTCTCTCTAGTCCCAGGCTACTCTATCCACTATGCCACTATGGTCACACTTACCCTGTTAGTAGCTGGACCTAACTTGGGTGATAGTCATGAAGGGGTGTGCCCAGATCTCTCATTAAGAGAGAACTCACTGGGGGCACCTGGGGGGGCTCAGTTGTTGAGCATCCGACTTTGGCTCAGGTCATGATCTCCCGTTTCATGAATTTGAGCTCCACGTCAGGCTCTGAGCTGTCAGCACAGACAGCTTCCCTGCTTTGGATTCTGTGTCTCCCTCTCTCTCTGCCCCTCCCCCACTCATGCTCTGTCTCTGTCTCTCCCTCAGTCTCTCTGTCTCTGTCTCTCTCTCTCCCCCCACAAAATAAATAAACATTAAAAGAGAGAGAGAGAGAGAACTCACTGTGGGGAGTGCAGTTACCTGAAAATCCTTGACTGCAGGTGCCTTCAGGAGCTTCTGCTTTGAGTGGAAGTCTTGTGCTTTCAAGACAACCCTCAACTAATGACTGGACATGGTGGTGAGAAAAAGACTCACTATATCTGGCCTGCGGGACTCCTCTGTGGACAACCTTGGGCTAAGTGAGACTTTCACCACAGTCTGAGTCTTTTCCTGCCAATTCTCCTTTCTTTTCCTTTTCCCTGTCACCTGTGTTGGACCCGCATCACAGTCTTAAGCCTTTCTCTGCCTACCTTGCCCCAGTTTTCCTTCATCTTTTACAGGTTTTGTTCCCAGTGTACTTCTAATCCATCTTGGTGTCTACATCCCAGAGGACACAACCACCACAGTATAATACCTGCCCAAGTTTAGTTCCAGGTCTCTGCTTTCTTGCCTATACAGCTCACCCTTTAAAAATAGCCACCAGTCCTCTGCCTTACCTAGACCCTCAGGCAAGTTTCTCCAAAACTGGGTCTGCTGTTTCTGTAGACCAGTGAGCATCTGTCAGTCTGCATGTTCCTATTGCTTTCTGTATTTGCTACTTCTGAACACCTTATAATCTTATTTCCTCCTTTTAACAGTTAACCACCTTTACTAGTTGATTATTTTTTGTATGAAAATTTCTGTGTTCTAATTACTGTGTAGCTTCTGGTTTTTATTGGACATGAGCAGCTATAGAATGGATGATGAGAATGGTCCTAGGAGAAAAAGCTTTAAAGATGGGATTTTAAAGGTTGGTCTGGTCATGTCCTTGGGCTCCAGTGCAGTGCTGCACTTTTTTGTCAGGAGGAAATGGGATGATAGCCCATGACATACGGTAGCATCACAATTAATGAAGCTATCCATCATCTGTCACTGTGATGAAGTGCCAATTTGAACCAAATGCCTTGAGAGCACAAGTGGCTGCTGTACTTGACTGTTAGGGCAGCAGTGGTAACTTCAAGAACTATGGTGTTTTTCATAAGGAAACTGGATTACTTGCAGAATGAGAAAAAGTGATAAGTCTAGGTCCTTCTTTAAATTCTCTGCTTGTATCATGATCCCAGAGCAAGAGAAATATCATGGCTGAAATCAAACACAAAATTAATTAATTGTAAAAATTGCAAAATTACAATATCAGTTGAACCAAAAGCCTCAACATTTTCTCACATGAAAGATAGGTAATTATCTATAAAAGAATGAGATCCTAAAAACTAAAATGAGGACATCTGGTTGAAATAAGATAAAATAGTCTTGAACTCCAGACATTACTCAGAGTCTTTCCTGCCAGTGGAAATAGCTTTCCCTCTTGTATCAAGGGTATGAGTATTTCTTTGCTGGAAAATCCATGACAAACTTACCTTGGGCACATGTTTTGCAAGGGGGATGTTCATGCTTTTTCATATTCATCCCTTGATGTCACTTGACCTATAAGAGGGCCAAATCTCAGTATGCTTCAGGAGTCAGGTATAGAAGTCAATACGAAATAGAATTGCAAAGTTTGCTGATTATAATCCATAACCTGGGGAGTGTATGTGGAAGTGGATTCTAGGGGTGTTAGACCAAGAAGGATAGAAACGACACTGGACATTGGAAGGATGTACTAGATACATCGATCTGGGTGCAATTGCTGAAATTTTGCATTGGCTGTGCAGCTCATAGAGTTGGAAGCGGCTCTAACAATTTAGTTGTTTGATCAAACTCTAAACTCCGTGGTGGCCTGTGTCATTAAACATAGCCTCATTAAGGGCTGAGATACCAGTGCTTGTATGGCATGATATTAGGAATTAAAATGCCCAGAATTCAATCTCTTTACCAAGATGATGAGAAATACATCAAAGAGGGAATCACCTGCATCCTTAAAAAAGATCTGGGGTCGCTGTCCTTTGTAGCCAAGTGTGACCATAGGTAATATTATCATTGACATTGACTCCTTGATTTCAATAGAGATGATAGGGTCTTAGAGTATCAGAAACCAAGTGACCAGGTGAAGAAAGACAAGTTGGAACATTCATTAAAAAGGTCAGGAGGGACATAACAATAATCAGAATGTATAGAAAATTGATCACAAGTTTCCTAGGAATGGAATAGATGGGAAGTCTATGAGAATATTGCCTGATTATAACAGAAAACCCTCTAGAACTAGTGATGAAATGCTTGAGGAGGGTCATGGTCTTTCACTAGGTGTCTGGACCTAAACCTGTTCATAGACCAAGAGCTTCTTAATATTGAAGGGAAAGTCAGGTTCTTTTCAGGAAGAATCCTCCAACATTGCCATGGGTATAATCTATGAATCTATCTTCAAGGTACATTTACTAGAGTGACTCTACATTAGGGAAAAAAATTCCCAGACCTTATTGCTAAACACTGTTTCTAAATTGTTGCTAATTCCTGGTGACCCCACTGTAGCTGTGATCAGGTGACACATGGAATCAACCCAACTGTGCCTCCTAGCACACGCAGCTAGCTCATAGGCCCACTTTGTTGTCATTTCACTAATTTCTGAATGTATAATTGGATTAGAAATACTTGACACTTGGAAGAATCCCCACATTGGCCTTTGACCCATGGGATAAGGGCCATCATTGTAGGAAGGGCTAATGGAAACTTCTGAACTTCTCTGCTTCTCACTACAGTAGTAAACCAGAAACAATACCGCGTCTCTGGATTTTCAGATACTAGTGATACCATCAAAGCAAAAAGTGAAAGGGGGGGTAATACCTATCATGCTCTTTTTTTAACTTGCTTGTTTGGCCTATGTGGAAGTTGGATGGAGTTTGGAGAATGACTGTGGATTATGGTAAAGTTTATCAGATGGAGACTGCAGCTGTTCAAGATATAGTCTCTTCACTGAAGAAAATCAGCATAGCTTCCAGCACTTGACATGCACTTATTTACCTGGTCAGTGTTGGACCACCGAAGGTAAGGACCTTGTAAGGACCACCAAAGGTATTTGCTTTAACCTGAGCTAGTATTGCATCTTCACTGTTTTGCTTGACTGTGCCAACCTGCCCGCTCTCTGCTGCAATATAGCCTTCAGAGATCATTATTGCTTTGAAATTTGACAAAATGTCACTGTGGTCACTACATTGAGGACATCATGCTGATTGGATATAATGCAACACATGGCAAAATATCTTTTTTACCTCCCACTGCCCTTCCCCCCTTTTGCCCATCCTCTCACTTGCTTCCCCTCTGGCAACTATCAGTTTATTCTCTGTATAAGTCTGATTCTGCCTTAAAAACTGTTTTTAAAGTTTTTATTTACTTTGAGAGAGAGTGAGAGCATGTGCAAGCAGGGGAGGGGTAGAGAGAGAGGGAGAGAGAGGAACCCAAGCAGGCTCTCTGCTGTCAGTGCGGTGTTAGCACAGAGCCCCGGGTGGCGCTCCACCTCATGAATCCTGAGATCATGACCAGAGCCAAGATCACGAGGCAGATGCTTAACTGACTGAACCACCGAGGTACCCCAAGACTGCCTTTAAAAAAATTTTGAAAAAGAAAATAAATAAAAATTTAAAAAAATTTGAGTGTGGTTGACACACAATGTCCCTTTAGTTTCAGGTGTACAGCATAGTGATGGGACAAGTATATGCATTATGGTGTGTTCACCACAAGTGTAACTACCATCTGTCACCACACATCACAACTGTGATATCATTGGCTCTGTTCCTTATGCTGTGCCTTTTATTCTCATGACTTACTCATTCCATAACTGGGAGCATGTATCTCCCACTCTCCTTCACCCATTTTGTTAATCTTCTACCTCTTCCCCTCTGGCAACCATTGGTTTGTTCTCTGTATATTATAGGTTTGATTCTGCTTTTGTTTGTTTATTCAATTCATTTGTTCTTTTGTTCTTTTTCTTAATTCCGCTTATGAGTAAAATCATCTGGAATTTAAAAATATTTTAAAAATTTTAATGTTTTATTTATTTCTGAGAAAGAGAGAGAGACAGCATGAGCAATGGAAGGTCAGAGAGAGAGGGAGATACAGAATCTGAAACAGGCTCCAGGCTGTGAGCTGTCAGCACAGAGCCCTAGACGGGGCTCGAACCCACGAACCGCGAGATCATGACCAGAGCCGAAGTCGGACGCTTAACTGACTGAGCCACACAGGCGCCTCCATTAATAAAATATTTTAATGTTTATTTATTTTTGAGAGAGAGAGAGAGGCAGAGAGAGGGAGATACAGAATCTGAAGCAGGCTCCAGACTCTGAGCTGTCAGCCCAAAGCCCCAGTGGGGTGCAAACTCACGAACTGTGAGATCATGACCTGAATCAAAGTCAAATAAATGCTTAACCGACTGAGTTGCCCAGGTGCCCTTGTTTTTCTGAGTCTGGCTTATTTCACTTAGCATTATCCCTGCTAGATCTACCCATGTTGTCACAAATGACATGATCTCATTGTTTTTCTTAGGGCTGTGTAATATAATACTCTCTCTTTCCTTTAACTTCCACATCTGCATGCTCTGCTGTGAGGACTACACCCACTGCACCAGCTCTGCGGCCCCTGAGCCCACCAGCACCAGCACCAGCACCAGCACCAGCACCAGCACCAGCACCAGCACAGGACAAAAAGCGTTGTGGATTCCTAGGCTGTAGACTATGGCCACTCACCCCTCTTCCCCCACCACCCAGCCTCTTCCCTCCTTAGCGTTTTTGTTAGTGAAGTACTTTTTACTTTAGGAAGACATATGTGAACCAGGACCTGGGAGATAAAATCCCACAACTTTTCAGAAACTTATCTTAGTGACGTTTCTAGAAATCCAATGCTCAGGAACTCGTTGAGATTAGCTTCTTCACGTTGGAAGACAAGTTGCTGCTGTATCTTGCTCCATCTATAAAGAAAAGAAAAGGCATATTCGATAGGCTTCTTTTACAGTTAAATTTTAGATTTATAGAAGACATAAGCAGATAGTACAAAAAATTCCCATGCGCCCTCTGACCCTCTACCCTCCACATCTAATGTTGGGATCTATTTGATGTTTTTCTCATGATTAGACTGGGGTTGTGGGTTTTGGGGTGGGAGACCACAGAGGCAAAATGGTATTCTCATCATATCATATCATATCAGGGGTATACCCTGATATATACCATCGACATGACTTACCACTGTTTATGTTAACCTTGATCCCCGGCTGAGGTGGTGTCAGATTTCTCCACTGTAAAGTTCCTCCATTTCCCCTTTTTGCTTTCCACACTGTCCACAGCCCACACTTGATGAATGGGGAGTTATGCCCCCTCTCCTTGAGGATGAAATATCTACGTAATTTATTTGGAATCCTTTTGCCTGGGAGCTTGTTAATTCTCCTCCATTCATTTTTAAATTTGTTAATTAATTACACTACGGGCTTCTAGATATTGTTTTATATTTTGGGTTATAATCCAATTCTACTTTATTTATTTTGATGCTCAGATTGTTGCAGCTTCGGCCCTTGGGAGTTGTTTCATCTGGTTCCGGAGTTCCCTTGGTGTGCTGGGTCATGTCATTGGGGGGTGGTTTTGTTTTTTGTTTTTATTTTCTTAGTATGTCCTTACATTCTGGCATCGCAAGATGTTCCAGATTCATTTTGTGTTTAATTTTGCTTAAAGAAGTATGTTTGGCAACGTGCCTGCCCAACATCTGTTAATATTTCAGTTAAAAAAAGATAATAGACACTCGGTGCTAAGTACTTTGTTACATGCTGGGTGTGATGTCATCTATTTTTGTCAGATAAGCAGGTAATGATCATCCTCTTGGTCATCTCTTTTGTGTCTGCTCCTTTGCATTTTACAAAGCTTCTCCATTCCCATGTATATTAGTTTATTTTTTAATGACAAAAATTTTCTGTGACATGTATGGGAGGAGTTATGATTTCTACTTCATGGATAATGAAACTTACCTTGACTTTTCACTGATGTTTCAAAAAGAGAAATTAAATTCTAGCTTGTTGTCATGAGTACAGCCTCTGCTAAATGTGCGTGGTCCTTTGTTGAGCTTCTTTCTTAAGCATTTCTACAGAGTTTTCCTGATTATGGCAACACATGACCACAATGGACTTATGTTTTGTTCTTTTATGGACTTAGTTTTCACTCCCTTTCCCATTTCAAGTTATGAAAATAATAGAATATTTCAGTTACATAAAGTCTTGGCATATTTCAACTCACTCCAGAACGTAATGATATAAACTGAGGAAAACTCTATGGAATATATTGCAAGTGCTCCACATCTCTTCTTCAGCATAAAATTTTCCAGGAAGAGAAATAAAATCCCCATATCGCACTAGGTAAAATATCTGGTGTAAACTAAGAATGTCAACAAAATTGTGACAGAATCAAATATACTTTGACATAATTGTGTGGATACTTTAAAGATTTTAGTACACTCTTAGTCTTGCAAAATATAAACACATTGTTTTATGGTGAACTAATGATGTTGCAATGATCTTTCAAATGTCTTATGTCGTAAGGTATAAACTGAGCTTAATTTAATTTTTTAATCTTTTTTGGGGGGACATAAACCTTACAGCTTCACGCATAGCTCATATATTTTCATAGGATTATGTTTGGTGGACTTTGAAATTATAGATCACGATCTTTCTTTTAATTAGAGAGAAAGCCTCTACCTACACGGCACTCAAGTGTTTGCTTGTGAATCCCAAGGGAGAGCACTGAAGAGTGAGTTCTGCTACAGTGACCTGCACAATTAATAGCTTCAGAGAATCTTTCGGGAATACTCTGGAAAGAGTGCACAGCTCAACTCTTATCGGTTTCAGATGAGCTGAGCTGTCCTACTGAGCTATAGATAACAGATGACCACATTTAGATGTTTTAATTGAACTGCTTTTGGCTTTCTTCAGGTTTTATAAGGAAAGAGCCTTAACAATTCTCAGAAGTAAAAACTATGTTGTCACAAAGTCAAAATGCTGGAATTGAGTTTTACTCTCAAGTGGGAGTATGGTTAAACTACATTTAAGGGCCGCTTGGGTGGCTCAGTCGGTTAAGCGTCTGACTTCGGCTCAGGTCACGATCTCATGGTTTGTGGGTTCAAACCCTGCGTTGGGCTCTGTGCTGACAGCTAGCTCTGACCCTGGAGGCTGCTTCAGATTCTGTGTCTCCTTCTCTCTCTGACTCTCCCCTGCTATGCTCTCTCTCTCTCTCTCTCAGAAATAAATAAAACATTAAAGAAAACCCTGCATTTAAGGTTGGCTGTTTATCACCTCAAATAGATTCTTTTGGAGTCTGTTATGTTTCAGAGATTCCATTCATTTTCCCGCTCACTATTGGCCTGACCTGAGGTGAATGGCACCTGCATAAAAATTCACCGCTCCATTCCCACTGCTCATGGTGACAGCAGGGAGCTGTGTGATGTGGTTCTTCACAGCCACACAATTTTTGGAACAAAGTTCACACTTGACGCTGCAATAATTTTCTACTGAAGAATCCGTGACATGTTTGTATGACATGCAGGAGCTGACAAAACTGGAATGGACAGTCATCCTATAGCTTGTCCCATGTCAATAAACTGTCCAGGCCACTGGTTGATCAACCTGGACTACAAATCTTACCCTGTTTTGTCACCTGTCGTATTTACGGTTTGTCCAAGAAATTATCCAACATTTCCTTAAGGTTCTTGTGTACATTTTAGTTGAGTAATACATGGCAACAGCATATAGGGTCAGTAGTTTCAAGAGATTAATCCGTTAGTGAAGGTAGCATCTAATCTATTTAAGGGATTTAAGTCATCGGAATTTATTGATCTCCAACTATGTGCAATATGCTTTCATGGGGTGGAGGATATGAATAGTTTCTGTTTTTAAGGGGCTCAGAGTCTTGTAATAAAAAATTATTAAGTAATAAGTCAAGGGAGATTAATGGTATAATAATAACTAAAGTATATTTATCAGGAGAGTATTTCCAACTGGGAGTCAAACTGGATTCATGGCGGAGAGAAAGTGCTATTTATACGGTGCCAACTTTACATATTTCTCATAAAAATGGTATGATGCTGGTATAATCCCCATTTTAACAAGAAAGAAAATAAGACTCAGAGAAGCCAGGTACTTGCCTAATGTCATAGAATGATACAATTATAATGGGGGTCATCTCTGATTCTCAGATCTCTTCTTTTTTCAATTAACCATTATCAAGCTCCAAGAGTAGAGGTGCCAAACCAGTCTATAAAATTGTTACTATTATATCCTTCTTTCATATGGGAAAATGGTGGCTCAGAATGTATAACTGACCTGGTTTGAATTAAATAGACAAATGGTGGACCCAGGATTTATACGTAGGTGCTTTATAATCTTTCTTTTTTTATTATGGATACTTTTTTCTTTCTTTATTAAAATTGTACTATGAACATTTAACATGAGGATATACCCTCTTAATGAACTTTTTAAGGGCACGGTATAGTATTAAGTATAGGCACAGTGCTGTACAGCAGATCTCTAGAACGTATTTGTCTTGTATAGATGAAATCTATACCTAGTGAATGAAGTAATTTCTCATTCCCACCTCCTCTTTTCCCTCATAATCCCCATTCGACTCTCCATTTTCAAGAGCTGGACTATGTTAGATACTTTATGTAAGTAAAATCATGCAATATTTGCCCTTCTGTGACTGGTTTATTTCACTTAGAATAATGTCCTCCAGGCTCATTTATATTGTTGCAAATAGCAGGATTTCTTTTTCTTTTTTTAACTTGAATAATGTTCCATTGTATGTATATACCACATTTTATTTATCCATTTATCCATCAATGGGCAGTTAGGTTATTTCCAAGTTTTGGCTCCTGAATAATGCTGCAATGGGCATGGGAGTGCAGATATGTCTTTGAGATCCTCATTTCAATTCTTTTGGATAAATACCCAGAAGTTGGATTGCTGGGTATGGTAATTCTATTTTTAATTTTGGGGGGAACTTCATGATGCTTTCCATAACAGCTGCATCTTATTACATTCTCACCAGTAGTGTAGTATGATCAATTAAAAACATTTTTAATGTTTTTATGTATTTATGCAGAGATATCAAGTTAGCAGGGGAGGGGCAGAGAGAGAGGGAGAATCTCACAGGATCCAAAGCAGGCTCCAGGCTTCAAGCTGTCAGCACAGAGCCCGATGCGGGCGAGATCATGACCTGAGCCAAAGTCCAACATTCAACCGACTGAGCCACCCAAGGGGCCTCTGGGCAATTTTTAAACACACATTGTAAAGAGAAAGGAGCAAGGCATCTGCCTATATCCATTATTCAGACTTAGCACTCATTTGCTCAAAGTCGCTCTTGCATTCATTTGCACCACTGTTCGTGTCTCTGCCCCCAGAATTCTTTTAAAACAAATTCCCAGACATATTTCATCCATAAATATTTGAGCATGTGCCTCTAACAAAAAATAACTTTGTTAAAGAGTGTAGTCATAGTGCCATGTTCATACATAAAAAAACCTCTAGTAATGTCTTCACAGCATCAAATATCCAGTCAGTGTTTTCTCATACATGCTTTATTTGTTTGCTTATTTAAAGATTTTATGTTGCTGGTTTGTTTGAAGTGGTATCCAACAGGCTGCACACACTGCATTCTGTTGCAAGGTCTCTTACAGATTAAAAAAATTTTTTTTACGTTTATTTATGTTGAGAGACAGAGCCTGAGCGGGGGAGGAACAGAGAGGAGGCACAGAATCCGAAGCAGGCTCCAGGCTCTGAGCAAGTGTTCAGCACAGAGCCTGATGTGGGGCTTGAACCCACAAACCACAAGATCATGACCTGAGCTGAAGTCAGACACTTAACCGATTGAGCCACCCAGGTGCCACCAGATTTTTTATTTCATAGGTTACTTAAGTTTAGTTTTCAATTTTTAGTTGAAATTGGCTTGTGGAAGAAACTGAGTAATTTGTCTTGTGAACTTTTCTATTTTTTTGTATATTGATGATTACATTCTCATTTCCAAACCAAAATACACCCTCCCCCCCAAATCTGTTTCTTCACAGAGTCTTCTGTCCTGTTGGTTAGATCAAAAGGCTTGGTAGTATTTAGGTTATATTTTTGGCAAGACTACTTCTTAGGTGGTGCCGTAAATTGCCATCAAGAGATGCATAATGTCCAGTTGTCTTCTGCTGTGATATGAGCTGCCATGAAGAATCATTCCCCAGATTCAGATTTTACTTAGGTGTTTGCAAAATGGTAATATTCCAATTATTTTATTACATCCTATATACTCACTGGAATACTTCTGTAGAAGGAACTTCTTTCTCCTCAACTTTTTGAATACCCTGAGGCATGGGGTATGTTTTACTGGAAACATAAATTATCTGTATGATTCTTTCCTTTTATTTACTAGCATTTAGAATAATGAGTTGGTTTTTCCAGCATCCTCCAAAGGTGATCAATTTTTTTCAAAATGATCATTGCAAGTTCCTGGATTTTAACATATTTGATTCATTTAAATCCACTGATTTTATTACCTTATTGATGCTGTAAACAACTCATCTTTGAACAGTGGGAGCTACTTCAAGATGGCTTATGGGTCCTCCTGACAATATTCCAATAATTTTTGATAATTCCTTGCTTTATGGAATAGCAAAATATTCAGATACATTTTATAAAGTTCCTTCTCCTGAACTTTATATCTGTATTATGTTTCTCTTATCACCTGTGATAATTTCATGTAATTATAGTGTAGTATCCCATTGTGTGTACATGTCCAGCCACTCCCCCCAACATATCTTCCCTTTCCTAGATACATGAGAATACAGTGTCTATGTGCATATGCTTCTACAACTTGCTGTTTTCATTTAACAGTGTATCCTGAGGATCATACATGAGAAAGTAATGATTGTTTTTAAAGTTATATAGTGTTCCATTGTAAGAATCTCAGAATTAATCCAATTCATCTGTTATAATGAAAATTTAGGTTGTTTATGGCTTTTTACCATTTTAAATTTTACAATAAATGTCCATGTACGTACATCTTTTCAGATTTTATTGTTTTATCTTTGAGATAGATTCCTAGGCAAGAGGTAAACATAAATAATAGGCAATTTTGCTAAATAGTGTCAAATTGATCTCCATAGCATTTGTAACATTTTGCATTCTTTTTATGATGCATATATATGTATTTCCCCTTAGCTTTCCAACTAAGTATGTGGTCAAGCTCTTGTTTTTCTGTCAATTTGATGAATAAGATAAATATATCTGTGTGATACTAGTTTGTATTTCTCTAGCTATGAGCTAGTCTCTTCATTATGAGCCTCATGTATTCAAGAGTCCCAAACATATGAGGACCATTTGTATTTTCTTTTTTTTTTTTAATTCATTTTATTTCTTTTGAGGGGGAGAGAGCGTGTGCAGATACATGTGCACAAAGGAGGGAGGGGCAGAAAGAGAGAATCCCAAATGGGCTCAAAGCTGTCAGCATGCAGCCTGACGTAGGGCTCGATCTCACACTTTGTGAGATCATGACCTAAGCTGAGATTGAGTCGGTCACTTAACAGATTGGGCCACCCAAGTGCCCCTGTATTTTCTTTTCTAGCAATGATGTGTTCATATCCCCAGCCTGTTTTTTTATTAGCATTGTTGATCTTTTAAATTTTGCTTATAAAATTATACTTACTATGCATTTTTAACTTTATGTAGTCAGATTTATTAATTATTTTTCTTATTGCTTTAAGATTTTGAGTCAGAGAGTTTTCTTCACTTTTATGTTTTAGAGAAATTCATGAATGTTTGTACTTGTGTGTAATTTCATTTTTTACACTTAAATTTCTAGGGTTTTTTTGGAATTTTCACCAGTTTGGAGTGTAAGAAATAAATCCCATGTTTACTTTTTCCTTATTACTGTCCAGTTATTTTTGTACCATTTATTAAAATGCTCGTGTTTCCCACTTGATTTGTAACTTCATTTTCATTGAATACTACAATTAATTGTATTTCTGGATTCTTTGTTGTTGTTGTTGTTGATCTACCTGGCTAGTCATATGTCAACACCACATTGTTTTAATTATAGAGGCCTTAGGATATGTTTATAGCTGGTTGGGCTTACAACTCCCTTTCCCCACTATTATTCTTCAAGAATCTAGGTCTTTAAACACTGAATTCTAGCTTTTCTCACCAGATTCTACTGCCTTTAGCAGGATGTCACAAAAACAGAATGTTTAGACTCTTCTAAAAAGGAAAATAGGAAAGTCAAATTGTGGATGAATTTAATGGCAGAGCAGGGTCAAATACAATTTCATTTTTAGTGTTGGTTTTAATTAAAAGGAGAAGAACAACCAAGTATAATGAGTCTATTTAGCTTTCCCCACCTTCTATGGGTCCCCCTAGTGAAGTGATGTATTTTCCTAATTTGGCAATCAACATTTCCATCATGTGGATCACTTCATTAGCTCTGATAGAGTACAGAGAGACACTTTGTGTTGGCAAGCACTTGAACACACTTTTAATACCTGGAGGTAAAGTCCAGAATGTTTCTGTGTAATATCCAAGGCGTGGGGACATGGTTGCTATATTGGAGTATGTGTATGTGTGTGTGTGTGTGTGTGTGTGTGTGTGTACACACTCTTCACTAGAATCGAGTGGGGTTTAATATTCATATTGCCAATCTCAAAAATCCAGTGATATTTCTTAACGTGGTAATGTGAGGGGAGAAAACAATAATTATAATGTGTGTAGATCCTAAAGCCTGACAGTTTTAACTGTGAAAAATTTTGCTAAGGGAACTATTTGAGCAAAATATTGGGTTTTCAGATTGAGATTTACTGTCATAGGTGATCCTGTTTTCAAAAGCTTAATTGTACTTCAGTAAAATATCTGTCTTATATAACTATTTTTGTAATAAGTGGGAGGAAGCATCCGTGTAGCTTAAAAAATTACCGATGACTAGAATACTTGATGAGAAAAAAAATAACATGTCTCCTATTATCTTGGAATTTAATGTTAAACAGAAAGGTGTAACAATTTTGGCATTTACCAAAGTCTTTATGATACTAAAAATTGATTTTTTAATGATACTAAAAACTTGGTATTTTTTAAAAGTTATTTCTTTATTTTGAGAGAGACAGAGACAGCATGAGCAGGGGAGGGGCAGAGAGAGAGGGATAGAAAGAACCCCAAGCAGGCTCTGCACTGCAAGCACAGAGCCTGGTGTGGGGCTCGAACTCATGAAACTGTGAGATCATGACCGGAACTGAAACTAAGAGGCAGACACTTAGTCAGACACCTGACTAAGCCACCCAGGTGCCCCAATTATTTTATTTTTTTTAAAGTAAGCCCCATGCCCAAACCTGGGCTTGAATTCATAACTCTGAGATCAAAGGTTGCATGCTCTACCAAGCGATCCAGCCAGGTACCTCTAAACACTGATTATTAAATGCCCTTAGGTCGTGCCAAGCCCTGCGTAGGTCACTATGGATATATGCCAGAGTAAGGTAGGGAGACAGAAAACTTGGGTAAGAAACAAGAGTGCAGTGTGGTGATGCTGCGGAAGTGCCACAGAGACAGAGGCTAAGTGTGCCTTTATACAAGGAGGATCTCAAAGTAGCGTGAATGTCTGACTCGGAACTTAAAAAGCATTTACTTTTGAAATACCTTGAACTTGAGAGGCATTTGGTGCAGTTCTAGTGTGAGTTTTATTTTATTTTTACTTTTAAAGTTTGCTTATTGATTTTGAAAGATAGAGAGAACAAGCAGGGAGGTGCAGAGAGAGAGAGAGAGAGAGAGAGAGAAACAGAGAGAGAGAGAGAGGGAAAATCCCAAGCAGCTTCAGAGTGGAGCCCAAGGCAGGCTCAAAGCCATGAACCATGACATTATGACCTGAGCTGAAACTGAGAGCTGGACACACAACCGACTGAGCATTCAGGTGCCCCATTGTATATGTGTCTCTAATTCTGAGATTCTTTCCTTTTTTCTTAAAGTGAAACTCATCTGTTTTTTAAAACGAATTACTGTAACACCTGCAGATGGTACTTTTTCTTTCAGAAGGATCTCATCTACCTCTGCCCAATCTTCTGCCTTTTCTCTCTTTCCTATTTAAGTTAACAAGGTCACCATTTATGACATGGTTTAAACAAGACATTGCAGCTAATCCCGCTCTGCCTCTGTATTCGAAGGTCTTGAAATCTTGCTAGTTTTCTCTGAAATACTTGTTCAGTATGTCCTCTACTTTTCAACTCCAGTGGCTACTGTTTTAGACTTTTCTCTTCCATCTGTATTATTACAGTCCATTGAACTGCTCACCCTATTTTCATTATCTTCAAAATTATCATTTTAAATTTTAGTCAGGGTCAAATCATTCCACAGCCCAAACTCTTTTGCTCCAGTTCCAGTAACGTCCTTCAAAACCTGGCAATCTCTGGCCACTTCACTGTACTTCACGATGACTTCCACCCACCTCGCTGCATTTCCAGTCTTAGCACAATGTTCTGCTTACCCTGAATGACTTTGCTATTCACTAAACACACTGTATATCTTCAGGTCATTATGACTTTTAAACATTCTCTTCTATGCCTAGAATACCACTTTCTCGTAATTCTGCCCTTTAAATTGTTCTCCTTTGAGTCAAACTAAACGATTTTTCCTATTATTTTCTACTCTCCTTCCTGATTGCCCTCCAACCCTACAATAAGCTGGCACATAAATCTTTATGTACTCATAGTGCTCTGTACATACACATACCACATTTGTGATACTGGATTATGACTTATGGTTTATAGATCTCGCTTCTTGTGAAGACTGAAGTCTTTGAAAAGAAAGACTATGGTACGTGCGCACGCACACACACACACACACGCACACACGTTTCAAGGTACAGATATATTATTATTCCCTTGCACTTTGTACTTAGCCAAGTGCTTAGTACATAGAAAGGGCTCAATAGAATGTTTTAAAATGAACCTTAATCTTGTTGGCTATAAGAAAATATGTTAAGCAAGGGCCACATTTATTTATGGTTCCAATGGGAAACAGAAGCATGCATGGATGAAATTCTAATGAGAATTTAATGAAGGGACTATTTACAAAGTATGGATAAACCAGTGAGGAGTGTTCTGAGCCCAAGTGCTAGTAAGGGATGAAGCACACACCACCGTGGGTCTGAAGGAACAAGAGAAGGAAACAGGGCTGTTAGCAGAGTCCAGTGAAAGCTGGAGATGTGGAGGGCCCTCCGGTGATGGCCGCAGAGGAATGTGAGCCCTGCTGAACAATGGCCCCAACACGGGGTGGCAGTGAAGGAAGATCTTCCTGACCTGTCTTCTCACTCTCAGACTTCCGGTTGATGCCTCATATTGGCTGGATCCAACCAGAAGCCAGAGGGCAGGAGAGCTCAGGTAGTGAGGACTGTGTGGGTCAGTTTCTAGGGATGCAAAACAACCAGGAGGGGCAGAGAACTGAATGGGTCGTGCAGTTTGAGACTAACGAGACCAAATAACTTACTCACACCTTAGTATTACATGGATGGGTGCCAATCAGCCTACAGAGCAAAGTGCTTATAATATAGGCTTTCAGAAACTGAGTTGCCTGAGAACATACACCATAATTGAAATCTCTGAATATTTTCCTTATCCATATCTTTGTAACAGCAGCAACAACAACAAAGACCATAGCAGCAGTAAAAATGACCACTTACTATGTGCCAGATACTGAGCTACATGTGTCACCTATTTTGTGGTTTATTCCTCATAATGCTCCCCCATTTGTGAATGTGGAAATGTTGCAGAGACCAAGTAATTTGCAAGAAGTGCAATGAGTTAGTGGTGGAGCTGATGCAAAGCCTTTTAATGTTTTATTTTTATTTTTTTAATGTTTATTTATTATTATTCTGAGAGAGACAGACAGAAAGAGTAAAAGCAGGGAAGGGGAAGAGAGAGAAAGAGAGAGAGAGAATCCCAAGCAGGCTCTGCACTGACAGATGTGGAGCTCGAACTCAGGGACCGTGAGATCATGACCTGAGCCAAAATCAAGGGTCAGATGCTCAACGGACTGAACCACCCAGACATCCTAAAGCCTTTTAATTTTTAACCTGTACTAGTGCGGGGAGACTCAGTATTCTGTTCCATACAAAGTCATAGCATCTTCTGAAAGAATTGTGCATGGTGAAATTGTCCCTGGAGACAGCCTGCATGAAATTGTGGCGAACTGTGTTCAAAAGAGACGTAGGGAGAAGGTGGCTATTTTTGAGTTAAACACAAACATAGGTTATTTTACTTCCAGTGAGGAAAAGAAAGATAAAAATGCTAATCAAATCTGCTGAACCATCAGGTTATCTGAGAAGGTTTTAATTAGAAAATCTCAGTGCATGTGCCTAATGAAACGATAGTCCTATAATTGAATGTAGAGACCTGTTGGTAATTAAAATGATAATGTAGAATAAATCTTTCTCCTAACAGGTTTAATTCTCTTTTACATTACGCACTAATGGAGCAACATACCTAATACATTAGTGCAGAGCACAGAGAGGAGACTTTTCCTACTTTATCCGCTGAAAACTTAATTAGGTGCCATAGAACTGTGGCCTTCCTTCCCTTTTTTCTTGCTCATGAGCTGGAACTATGTATTTTGTCTTCCTGATTTGGATGACCTAAGCAAAAGCAGATGAATCTGCTCTTCTACGTCCTCAGCTCGTGTGGACACATGTTCTGTGTTCATAGAGAAAACCGGGCTTCACAGAGTCAGGACTGGTCCCTGGAGGTCCTGCTTCATCCAGGTACTTTTGGAGGAAAGGAGGGGTTGAAAGAACGGAGAGAAGCTTGCTATGGTAGGTCATTTATGCAGGCCTTGGGGAGGACTTGTGACAATCCAAAACACCGGAAACAGTATCCACACGTCACTGAGCTGGGAGTTGTCCCAATGCCTACATCTCTGCCTCGTTTCTGGTTCTGAATAGCCTCGTTACCCACGGTCCATAGTTACATTTTTTTATATGTATAATAAACTTCTGAGTCACTGGCACTCTCAGTTCTTGGGGGAGCTGGAAGGAACTGTTGGATTTACTGCTTGATTATTTTTCCAGGAAGCAAAAGGCAGGGATCACTGCTTAGGATGGCCACCGGCCAGCCAAACAGATGTTTTGCCCAGCTTCTGAATTTTACAAAGGGACGTTTTGAGACTTCTGCTGTTTGTTTGCAGCCCAGTCTATGCTTTTCCACTTAGCTTCTTAGTATTTTGTTACTATACAGCATGTTTACTTCCATGTGTTATTAAAGAAAACCCTGATAGATTGATAACCCTTAGATACATGGGTGCCTAAATTGTTAAAGATGTTGGATTCATTAATTTAAATATCTAATTTCTTTTCTTTTAAAATAATAATTTAAAGGGAAAAAGACCTTTGTTTAAAGGGTGTTAATTTTACTTTTTATTCTCAGTATAATGCCCCATTAATTACTTCGGTGTAAAAAGCTTCGGTGTGAAAAGCTCTGGTGAAGTTCATTACAACTGACACATTTAAAAGGAGAAGATGAAGAGTTCAAATATCCTGCACCTGTGAAAGTACCATTTCTTATCTCTGTCTCTGTCAAATCATTTTCCTTTGCTATTCTTTCATATTATTTTTTTTTTCCATTTTGGGGGGTATAAATACCATGTCTTGCATCTCCGTAGGTGGTTAGTACTTGAATTTTGAATCAAGTATCTTTCCGTTTACAAGGATTTGTTTGGAAACCGGAACAGGGAATGCCGGCCAGCTCATCCCTCTCCCACTGCTTGTCCTTCCTCATCCAAAAAGTGTGAGTAATTCCATCTCTGTCTTTCTCCCTCACAGAAAATGCGTGCTTCCTTCAGCGTTTTCTTCCCTAATCATTTTGCAGCCCCGTCTAGTTAGATCCTCGAGTAGTAAGAAGGAAACCATTTCAATGGTTAAATCATTTTTATTTAAACTCAAACTTAAACCAATTGCTAAGTTTTCAAAACAGGCTCCCGCATCGCACAGACAGTTTCAACCACATTGTTATTTTACCCATGTGGGGGACCACATTGGGAAGCGGTGGAGGAGAGGGTTATCTCTATGATGGATGACTAGGAAAACAAGCCACAGTGTATGCTACAGCCTGCCGGAAGACGCTCTTAAACATGGGGCATTTTATTCAGAAGACACATTGCTACATGACTGTATCTACAATATGCTGCAGCTGCTCTTAGAGGGAAAATAAATCATTTTCTTCTTAAAGTGAAAATAAATCATTTAAAACACTTTTCCTCTCTTAGGATAACAGAATTCTGGCTCTTTGGGGGGAAAATCTATAAACTTTGTTCCAGTATATGAATAAATGAATAATTGAATGAGCTTGTTTTCTATCAGGATGTTTTGGTTTCATAAAGACCGTAAAGATGGAAAGGCCAAATCTCTTTATATTTCTACACAAAAGTTAAGTAGTTCATTTTTTAAAAGAAGATTTTAGAAAGTTGCTCTTAATTTTAGGAAAGGGGAGAACTTTTAGGACACCTCTGTACTGAATTTCTTTTGTGCTCTTTCATCGAGAATACTGACGTTACTGAAGTACTGACTTGAATTGGAGGCCATCTCAGAACACAGATTTTAGAACTTGTGCAAGTTCTTCTACCTCAACCACTCACAAGTGAAATGATGGCAGTAACTGTAGTTCTAGGGCGGCATCCTTGGACGCTTGAGGGATGACCTTGTATCAAAAGGGAGTTGGTGAAACTGTTGGGGCTCCAGAGACCTTTGACAGGTGGCGCTTTCTGCCACGCTGAGCTCCGGGCCTCGGGAGCCATTGAGGGTGCTGCATCGCCAGTATGGGAAAGAGCATGTGCCACTAGACTTTGCTTTTGTCTGTCTCCTGCTGAAGTGGTGCTGCTTCCATCAAGAGTATTGCTCTTTTCAGCGCATCCTTTGTAAGTAGCAGTTGGGCTATTAGCTTTTTGGGTGTTGATCCTGTAACATCTTCCCACCTCAGAGAAGAGAAATCTATTGGATTGAAACTCAGAAACTTTTTGGAGACCTTGAGTTCATCACATTAGCTTCAGCCTCCCTTTACAGTTGGGTCTTTTTAAAAGTCATTTTTCTTGAAGTATAAATTATATAAACTAAATGCATTTAAAGTTTACAATTTGATGAGTTTTCCAATATACGTGAAATCATATATATGCATATGCTCATTATATCATGGCTTCAATTATGATCAGAACATTTCCATCACGCCAAAAGATGTCCACACCCCTTTGAGTCTATTTTTCCTTTTGCCCCTGACCCGGGACAAGCACTGGTCTGTTTCTGTCACTCTAGATTTCTTTGCAACTTTCTAGAAGATTATATAAATGAAAAAAAATACAGTGCGTAATTTTCTATGTCTGGTTTCCTTCATTCAGCGTAATGATTTTCAGACTTTTCCTTTTCACGTATTATCAGTGTTTCCCCACCTTTTTATTGCTCAGTGGTGGTCCATTGCATACATTTACTAAATTCTGTTTACCTGTTTACCTGTTGGTAGATATTTGGGTTGTTTCCATTCCCCAGCTATCTTGAAAATGCTGCTAAGAATATTTGAGTACAAGTCTTTGCGTGGACACGTGTATTCTAAGCAGGCTATTCTCTTTTGCAGTCCAAACAGCACTATTTGAAAATTCTTGCACACTTGAATTTTGATTTTCATTGTTACTTTTAAGAACTTCTCTAATGACTAATGATGGCAAGCATCTTTTTATATGCTGATTTTTTTTATCCTTATCTCTCTTTTTGGTAAAGTGTCAAGCCCTTTTGCACATTTTTATCTTTTAATTTTTCTTTTGCAGATTTTTAAATTGAATTTTTGTTTTATTATTGTTTTGCAAGTTTTCTTTACATATCCTGGACACAGTCCTTTATGAGATACGTGTTTTGCAAATATTTTCTTCCGCACTCTGCCTTTTTTTTAATTTCTTGGCTATCTTTTGAAGAGTAGAAGTTCTTAATTTTGGCGAGGATCAAAATTCATTATTTTTTTTCTTTCATGGTTTGGGCTTTTGGTTTCTTAATAAATGTTTATTTACCCCAAGTTTGCAGAAATACATTACTGTGTTTAATTCTAGAAGCTTTATAGCATAAGTATTAGTTTCTTTAAAATGTTTATTTATTTTTGAGACAGAGAGAGCAGAGCATGAGCTGGGGAGGAGCAGAGAGAGAGGGAGACACAGAATCTGAAACAGGCTCCAGGCTTTGAGCTAGCTGTCAGCACAGAGCCCGATGTGGGGTTCGAACCCATGGACCATGAGATCGTGACCTGACCCGAAGTCAGACGCTTAACCAACTGAGTACTAGGTTTTATATTTGAGTTGACTTTTATATATAGTATGAAGTGAAAGATGAAGTTCTCTTTTTTTCACATAGATGTCACATATTCATTGAAAAGGCAATCGTTTTTCTATTGAAATACCTGGCCACATTTGTCAAAAAAACAATTGATATGGGTGGATCTATTTCTCAATTATCTATTTATTCCCACTGATTGCTTATCCTTATGCCAATACAATACAATAGGTGCTTGGGACAAACCTGTTTGCTTTAGGTGACATCTGATGAGTCCGATTATGACTATGGTTGCAATATGGTAACCAGGACTACTTGGAGAATAGATATAGCCAGGCTTCATAGCTAGAGCAAACCCAGTTAAATATGTCATTAATCCAAGTGTAGCCAGAGGCATTGGCTACTGCACATACCTAGACTGGCCAGCAGGAAGTCCATGGGACACAATCTTTATCATCACTCATGCTAAAGAGTTCAGATTAGTGTATGTGAGTCAGGTATATGTAAGGCCTTGTGCTCACTAAGAACTGGTAATGACTTCAGTTAACAACATTTTCCTGATGTGGGATCAGGGTCTAGTTTTATTATTTTGTGAAAAATAAGCAAAAGAATTTTGTCTACTCTTAAGCGGAGGGAGACCACAGGATATCAACAGTAACAGCTCCTATGGTTTTTGTCTTGGGTTTTAATTTTTATCAAAGTTGAAAAATTTGTAGGGATCATTCTAAAACTAGTAGAAATAACATCTTCTGATATGCATCTCTATATTTACTTCTAGGGTAAAAAATTTCATTTTTCCTCTCAGTTCTATTTTCTTTTCATCATTTGGCCTGATTTAATACTGATCTCTATGATGACATGTCTGAGTATTTTCTCATCCGTGGTGTCCATTTCTCACCTTTGTTTCTGTTTAAAGGTCTACTAAATTTTTTTTAGGTTTACTTATTTTTGAGAGCAAAAAAGAGAGAGAGAACATGAATGGGGGGGCGTGGCAGAGGAGCAGAGAGAGAGGGAGACACACAATCTGAAGCAGACTCCAGGCTCTAGGCTCTGGGCTCTGGGCTGAACTCAGGGCTCAAACCCATGAACCATGAGATCATGACCTGAGCTGAGGTTGGGTGCTTAACTGACTGAGCCCAGGCATCCCTCTGCTTAAAGGTATTTTAAATAATGAAACTATATTATTGAGGCATTTTGGCACATTTTAGGGCAAAAAATTGATTTGTTCTTGACCTCATCTAAGTAGTCAAGAGTTCTGAGGGAAGTGGGTTAAATAGTTCTAAGGAGGTAAACAGTGCTCCTTGGTTTGTTGTGTTAGGGACAAGTAATGTCTAAGGATTGTGTTGAATTAATGAGACTCCTTTCCCTTCTACTCTGCCCTCCTGGGAAGGAAAACAGTAGCTGGTTGGTAGTGCACAACTGCACTACTTAATTTACCTTTCTAAAGCAAGAAAAGCAGAAAAGATCTAATATATTTAAAACCCCAGGGGGCTTGGGGGGAGTGAGAATGTAATTTCCCCAGCTGCAGTTTGGCCATTCCTAATCAGATGAAAATTGCCAGCAAATCCGTAATGGTCACTAGTGGTTTAGAGCCCTGAATTTCACTCCCCTCACAAGACTGAGCTCGCCTTGGCGGAGTGTGGACTGGGCAGGTCGAAGCAGGCTTTCTGGAGATTTTAATGACAACACATGCTTTGTTATGTTTTGAAAAGAAAATGGCTCTTGAGATTGGGAGAATCCGCTGTCGTGGGGAGTGACAAAGCACTGAAACCAAATCTGGTGTATTATATCTACTTTAGAATCAACCCAGGGGCGCCTGGGTGGCTCAGTCAGTTAAGCGTCTGACTTCGGCTCAGGTCATGACCTCACAGTTTGTGGGTTCGAGCCCTGCATTGGGCTCTGTGCTGACAGCTAGCTCAGAGCCTGGAACCTGTTTCAGATTCTGTATCTCCCTCTCTCTCTGACCCTCCCCTGCTCATACTGTTTCTCTTTCTCTCTCTCTGAAATAAATAAAACATTAAAAATTAAAAAAAAAAAAAAGAATCAACCTTACCACGGGTAAGAAAGGCTCCACCCAAACAACACCTGGCTCTTATTTGGCTTGTAAAATCTGACCTCATCAGTGGATGAGGTGGAGTGACTGAGCTAGCCAATCAAAACGGATATTTAATATGAGCTGGGCAAGTTGTATATTCCAAGATATGTTTCTGAATAGTCAAGTGATTTAAAATTTTGTAAGACTTTTCTCTTAAATGTTTAGTTTTGAGAGAGAAATAGAGTGTACTCGAGAGTGGGGGAGGGGCAGAAAGAAAGAGGGAGTCAGAGGATCCAAAGCAGACTCTGTGCTAACAGCAGAGAGTCTGATGTGGAGGTTGAACTCAAGAACCCAGGAACTGTAAGATCATAACCTGAGCTGAAGTAGGATGCTTAACTGACTGAGCCACCCACATACCCCAAATTAATGTAAGACCTTTTGACAATGACAGCTTTAGGCATACTTTAAAAAAGATTTTCTTGGGGGGCCTGGGTGGCTCAGCTGGTTGACTGTCCAACTCTTGATTTCAGCTCAGGTCATGATCCCAATGTCGAGGGATCCAGCCCCGTGTCTGGCTCCATGGTGAGTGTGGAGCCTGCTTAACATTCTTTCTCTCCCTCTGCCCATCTCCCTAACTCGTGCATGCTCTTTTTCTAAAATAAATAAAAAACAAAAGATTTGTTTTCCAAAATGATTCTTATTGATGTCAGAAATTTATCAGAATTTTTTTTTAGTATTCTAGCCCTTTCAATATTATTATGCCTCTCCTCATGGCAGATTTCCTCTGCTCTTACTTGTTATGAATAATCCTTAACATTGAATAGTTGTGTGTGTGTGTGTGTGTTTGTTTTTGTTTTTGGTAATGTGTCTTTTATGTAATAACAATGTTCAGGGTAGTATTGTTTTTTGAAGCAGAAACTTTAAATGTGAAATTAATATAAAAGAATAGAACTTAAGAACAATGGTTTTAGAAGAGTTGTTTTTGAGCAACAATAAAATATTTTAAATCAGAATGTCAGTTTATTAATATTAATGGGAAATCAACTGTCAACCAGTCCGATATTTGTTTCCGTAACTCCACAACTAGACAAGAGCATCACCGGGAGACTGGAGCTCTGGTTTGGGCCTGCGTGCCCTCACACAGCTTCCTTGGACTCCTCTTTCTCTTCTCAGTCTCACAGAGACGCTGACTCGCAATCTGTACTCCTCATATTAGAGGTCAGGAGGGGGAAAAAAAGTTGTTCTGCTTCCTCATCTGTCTCTGCCAGAGGTGGCTTCATTGGTGGTGGCTGTCTCTTGCCTGGTTCCAGTTTCTGTGAAGTGTCCTGGCCCCCAGGCTCCAGCAACAGGCTTTCTTCCCTTTGTCCCTTTATTTTATTTTTTTAAATATTTTTTTTATTTATTTCTAGGAGAGAGAGAGAGAGAGAGAGAGAGACAGCATGAGCAGGGGAGGGTCAGAGAGAGAGAGAGTCACAGAATCCGAAACAGGCTCCAGGCTCTGGGCTGGCAGTCAGCACAGAGCCCGACACGGGGCTTCAACCCACGAATCGCGAGATCATGACCTAAGCGAAAGTCGGACGCTTAACCGACTAAGCCATTCAGGCGCCCCTGTCCCTTTGTCCCTTTAGCCGAGCAGTGTTTGTAGCTCCCTGCCTTCCCAACTCTTCCTCAGCTTCTCAGCAATTCTAACACCTGTGCAAGCAGCCCTCTGCATGAAATACCCTTGTGTCTTGAATACCTTGTATTGTCTTCTGTTTTCCTGGTTGAACTCTGAATGATGTAATAGGCAGGGAATAAGATAAAGAGAGGTTTGGTTGTGTGATTCAAATATTTAACGTTATTTAGCTTTTCCTAGTAAAAACATGGAGCTTAAGCAATACTGTAGTATGTTCAGATGCATTCTGCTTAACTCAAAGGTGTCTAGAAAACACTAAAAGCTTTAAAAATCTTTCTGAAATGTCTCTTTCTTTTCTCCTGCATTAGTAAACAAGACTGAATTTTGTTTACTTTTTCTGATGGTTGAGATTCTTGTAGTGTTTCTCAGGGTATCTAGCACTGAGATATTAAAATAGAATCTATGATAGTTGGACTAAATGTAATTCATCTTCTGTTTGCAACTTTGAGGCAGTTCATTATCAGCCTTGTGTATGTGTGTGTGTTCATGTGTGTATATGTCTTTTATCATGAAAATATATCTTAAAAGGATAACACATGTCTAGTCTTCTGGTATTTACAAATATTGAATTAAGTATGCTGAGTATTTTATCTTAAATATAGCAGCAATACCAGGTCAGTAAGGTTTTTTAAGAGCGAAATTTATTTTTGGATGGCCAAAAACTAGGTCACTGAAAAAGATGGGCTTTGGAAAATTCATTCAGTCATTCACTGCTTTTTAAATATTTGATGATTACCTGCTATGAGCTAGGCATTGGAGCCACAGTGGTTAACATGACAGATGGCGTTCATCTCAGTAAACTTAAAATCTGGTGGAGGAGACAGACATCCATAGGCAATCACATTAATGTATAGAAAGTTACAGGGATACATAGCAAGGGAACTTTACCTGGTCCAGAAATGTAAGGTAAGGAAGGGGTCAGAAAAAGAAAGATAATAAAGACCAACATTGGCCAGGTTATTAGGTATGTTCCAGCTACCCACTTATTCATCTAGTCATTCTGGCAAACATCTGTATGGGTCTCAGGAAGGTGATAACTATGAATAAGGCTTAGCTGCCAGTAGGACTCAAGAGTGTCAATAAAACCACCAAAGGATGATCTGATAAAGCAGGCACATCAAAGGTCGGGTAATGAGTTAGGGTTTATGCCACACGAATAAACCCCTGACTAATAGAGATGTCTCTGTGTTCCCCAAACAGTTTAAACCTCATAGAGATAGGGGGCCCGGGTGGCTCAGTTGGTTAAGTGTCTGACTTTTGATTTTGGCTCAGGTAATGACATCACAGTTTGTGAGATCTAGCCCCATGTCAGGCTTTGTGTCGGCAGAGTGGAACCTGTTTGGGATTCTCTCTCTTCCTCTCTTTCTCTCTCAAAATAAATAAATAAACAATAAAAGAGAAACGTTTACTGTAGTATTTAGTACTGTTCAGTCTAAGAAATTTTAGAACATGTGCTATATACATACAATGGAATACTATTCAGCCTTAATAAAGGAGATATGTGACAACTGTATGCCATACGGGATGCCATGGATGGATCTGGAGGACATTATGCTAAGTGGAATAAGCCAGTCACAGAAAGACAAAGATGGCATGATTCCAGCTATGCGAGGTCTCCGAAATGATGAAAAACAGAAACAGAAGGTAGAATGATGATTGCCAGGGCCTGGAGAAGAGGGAAATGGGAAGTTGTAGTTTGACAGGTATAAAATTTCAGTTAGGAAAGAAGAGTAAGTTCTAGAGATCTACTAAACAACATTGTACTTGTAGTGAACTGTACTGTATTGGGTACTTAAATTTGTTAAAAGAGTAGATCTCATGTTATCTACACCATATTTTTAAAAGGATAATTTCATTGAGACCACTTTTATTTTACTGATGCAAAAAATTTGAGGATCAGAAGTGTTAAAGGAGTGGTCCAAAGTCATTGAGCTTATCAGTGGCAGAGAATAAATAGTGTAACGGTGTGGTTAGAAGTCAGTGTGTGAACTCAAGCATGTTTTTTAAGCTTCTGGGATTGTTATGAAAATTAAAACAGAAAATATTTAAATTTTTTAACACAGTGTGAGGCACAGACAAATTAATTACTATTTGCTCTTCTTAGCTATTAGGCCTGTGAGTTTCTGTCCAGTCTCTAAAGACTCAAATTTCATTTGACCCCAAAGACAATGCTGGGAAAAGGAAGGTGGGTGCAATCACTTCCATTTTTGAGAAAAAGCAACAGATATCAGTGATTTTTCCTATATTATGCATCAGGGATTGAGCTTTGATGGAACCAGGGATTTGATGTTCTTCACTTGAATGAAATCTGTCGCCTCTCCTAAGCAATCAAGTTGCTCCTTATTGTACTATAAACAGTTATAAAAATATATCTTTCCCTTACTAGACTGGTGTAGACTGGTTCTCTACAGGATTGTCTTACTGAGCAGTCTACTCTCTGAAGCCAGAGACTGGGTTTTATTCTTCTGGAGTGTTCTCATACCACCTAGAACAGAGGCATGGAATATAACAGGTGTTCTACAAATACTTATTGGATGAAACTGAGAGGCAGATAGAGACACACATAATAGGAAATGCAAACGAAGCTGCTCCCACAAGGCTCTGAAGCTAGCACACTTCAATTTGCTATGACAGACAAATGGATATTAAGAAACTATAGCTCCTGTCTTTGAGTAATACCCCAAATTTTGGGCAAAATGGATTCTCTCTAGAAGGTGCTGGGCCTCTCGTGAGCTTGTGGGAGTTGTTTCTTTAAGATTCATCAGGTTTGGTTTTGTTTTTGGCTTTCCTCCTGTATGGCCCTGTGTGCCCCTCACATTGAATCTGGAAATCTGGGAGGGGGAGTCCACGGCCTGGATATAAAATTTTGTCTTGTGCTCATTTAGAAGCTGTTACTATATGATTCTATTTTCTTATTCCTGGGCCTGTGTACTCACCCCCATTTTCATCCCTCAAAAGCCTCACATGGCTGGCACTTAAAGCGTGGTGCCTGTCCCTCTGTGCAGGTGAGATGTGGGTGTTGCTAAGGTCCAAACTCCAGACTTCTTTCTTCCCCTTGCTTTTGAGTGATGCCTATGCTTGGGCACATGGAATACTTTCTGGCTTCACCCACCCATGAGTGGCATCGCTAATCAAATCCAGGAGTAACCAGGAGACGACTTTCCTGGCAACAGAAGAGTTTTCTTTAGTCACTAGGGCAAAAATCATGGGCCTCAGCACTGTTATGGCTGCACAGCCCCTTTTCCTTGTGATGTGAATAGCATTTAATTATGGAAGTCACATGTTATGCTCTGACAAAGCCATTTGTGAAAAGCCAGCAAAGGCAATATCTGTACAAATATGCCACGGGGCCCTTAGCCTGAAGCTTTCAAATGATGGCTGTGGGAGATCTTGTACAATGGTAAGTTTATATGTCAATCATATGGTGCTAAATTATAATGGGTAGCTAGTAAAAGATGGTCTGGATTTCCTCTGAGAGACTGGGAAAGAGAGAAAGCGTGCAAGTGGATGTATATGTGGGTATTTGTACATACGTGCGCACCTAGATGTTTTCATGGGAGCTAATTTGGCATTGGTATATCTGAAAATATACTCCTTGGGCCAGCACAGCAATTTCTAGCTGGTAATATTGCTTTCTCAGTAATACATAACTTTTAAATGAGTTGTTTTTAGATTGTTATGAAATATAGTAACTATGAAAAATTTTACCCTTAAAAATCAAATTCATAGAAAATGAGTCTAGTTATTAGCAGTGTATTGCAATAAAGGAAGAGACTATTTCACATGTATGGAAATAGAGATGTTTGCTGTGTGCTAGGGAAATAAGAGAAGTCTGTTTCTTTTCAAATGTTTCATTCCATTTGATAAACAATATCAGAATGGCCTGGCAGCAAGATCATTTGCATATTGACAACCCTTGCTAATGCTGCCTTCCCTCTGCTGTCACGCATAATCACATATTCGAATGACTTTTTTGAATAGACCTATTTCTGAGAACATAATTACAGTATATTATATTTGTGGTAATTACTGCACTCTTTGAGAGCATCTCACATAGTATTTCCTTTGACTTCTTTAATTTTAAGACATTCTTTTTCATGCTTCCACTTGGAAAATGCCTAAACAAGAGCTTTTGTCCAAATGTAAAAAGACCTCCTTCCAGTTGATAAAAATTGCTAAATCTGACCATGCAAGCCGCAGTCTGTAAAACGGCAGGCTTTTTCTCTTGCTCATTTTGCCTCTGTTCCTCTTTATTGCTGTTTGGATGATACTGGTGACTTGTGAGCTACTCGTGATGAGGAAATTCATGGATTCCATGGAAAAATGAATCCTGAAAAATTTGAGAACAGGAAACACTGTGGTGACTCCTTTCTGAAATCTCTCCAGAGTCTTTCCATTTCAATTCTTCTTACTTCTTGTTGCAGTTTGACCTTGAATAGCTCATAATTGCAGATTATAGCGCTGACCAAGTAAGAATGAAGAATGATATGAAGAAGCCAAAAGTTCCTTCTTTTCCTCATTTCAGCAGATGGAAACCGCTAAAAAAGAAGAATGAAGAATTAATAAAAGACAAGACTGTAGTAACAGTACTCAAATGTTTAGGAATATTTTGTGTGGGGCTCTTTTTTGAAAATATCCTTGCTTTTTCAACACTCCTCCCCCCCCCCCCCACTGTCTTCCACATTTGGTATTTTCCTGACTCCTGGATAGAATTCTTGCTTTAGTTCAAATAGACTCAAATACTGGCTGTGAATCTTAGACACTCCAGCCCTCCCCTCCCCAACCCACCCGATGCCTCATTGTTTTTATTCATTCTAGCTTGATTTATTTTTGCCACCTGGCCCCTGCCTCTGGCATCACTTGTCCCTTATCTTTATCTGCTCATGCCTAAGCGCATTTTGCTAGTGTGATCTAGTGGAAAGACCGGACCTTTGGGATTTGAAATACCAGTGACTAGTTACTAGCTGTGTGACCTGGGATATGTAAGTTCTCTGAGCTTCGGTTTCATTTTCATTAAACATAAAAAAAGAATATTAATACTTTCCTATTAGAATAGAAGTGAAGAATTCATAAGTTAACAGTATACAGTTTTTATCACCGTGGCTGGTACCCAGCACAAGCTCAATGACTGTATACTTCCTTCCTCCTGATATCCACTCCCAGAGACATGTCTGCTTCCTCCTGCACTGGTCAAGCTGGCTAACTTTTCAGGCACTAGAGACCTGTTTCGGGCCAGTTTGACTCTTTCCCTTTCCCAGCCTTCTCCCTGATGACTGTGGGCTTGTAGGTCATGACATGACATTATGACAAGGATGACCACAGCCTCCTATCCACACCCTTGAAATTGTCCTCTCTCTCCACACTTTTTCCTAACACCTGTCTATCTGTTATTGGTTAACTACCTGTTAACAGTTATCAGTTGCACATCTATCTTGTCTACTGTTATCACTCTTGACAGAACACTAAAGGAGGAAAGGAAAGAATCTATAAAGATATAAGTTGAGGTTTCTTGGGACTCACTAAAATAAGTTAAATCTTCAAAAATGGCATCATCTTAAATTTAACAACAACGCCATTTTAGCTTTGTATTTTGTATTCTTTCTTTCCCTATTTACAGAACCCTATTAGTGATGCCTTTTCTCTCTCGTTTCGCCAAACCAGGAAATCAGTTGTATTCAATTTCTTTTAATTCTTTGAAATATCCATTGTTAAAACTTTCTGGTTTTTCTTCTATGGTCTTACTTTTACCAATGTTGCCATAATATGTAACCTCTGATTCTGTTTTAATGAAGCAATTTTGACTTTTTCCTATTTACTGAGTGAGTATCATCAAAGGAGGGCCATGGTCAATTTTTCTGCCAGTGCCATTCATGTTCCGTGAATCCTCCTTTTATTGGGGGTTTACCTTCTGTAGTTCTCAGACTTGAAGATTCTAAGAAGTATAGAAGCTCAGGGTGTTCGAAACAAGCTTAACATCCTTAGATAATTGACATGATGTTCTTGCTAAGCGGCCACCTGGCCCAGCTTGAACAATCCCAGTTATTATATAATAGTTAAATCTCAAGGCACCAACCTACTTTGTAATTTGATTATTAGAAAGCCAAACCAAACCGTATTACCCATCTACTTCTTCCTGAATCTTAAATTTGTCTCTTGGAGTCATGTGCGACAAAGTTGGTTTCTCTACTTCTAAACCCTTTATGCATTTGAAAGCAGCTGTACTATTCCCCCCTACACTTTTCCTTTTTTTAAATGTTTTTATTTATTTCTAGGAGAGAGAGAGAGAGACAGCGTGAGCAGGGGAGGGTCAGAGAGAGAGGGAGCCACAGACTGAAACAGGCTCCAGGCTCTGAGCTGGCTGTCAGCACAGAGCCCGACGCGGGGCTCGAGCCCACGAACCGCGAGATCATGACCTAAACGAAAGTCGGATGCTTAACCGACTAAGCCACCCAGGCGCCCCCCCCCCATACTTTTCCTACCCCCAACATTTTCTTATCAGGATAAATATTTCCATTCACTCCAGTCATCTGTAAAACAAATGTTTGTTAACGCGTAAGTTTATCACATCCACCATAGTTAAGAACTTGTCTTTCTTCATGCCACAGAAATGATAATCATTAAAATCGTCTCCAATAGATGCCATATGTTAAAAACAAACAACAAAGAAACATATTTTAATAAATGTTATGTAGCAAAATGGTCATATGAAATGATAGCTTTGCACACCCATCTATGTTGTCTTACACATGTAATGTTGACATATAAATATATATGGAAGTGGGGGGTGAGGGGTATGATTTTAAGAAATTATTAATGTGTCTACCTTTCAGATTCTATGACCTTTGGCCCAATCGACCTGAGACAGCCGTCTAACTGCCTGGCAGGAGAAGATAATTTATTATAAAAATGATGAAGAGAAAACAGAACAGTATATAATTTCTGGTGTGAAAAGCAGTGATAAGGCAAAATAAATGCATTATAAGCCAGACTATGATTCTGAGAGATGGCTTTCCCAAAATCTTTGTTTTTTGCCCTCTAACATATCAGGTACTAAACCCAGAGGATTCCATAGCAGAGAAAGTACCCTTCCATCCATGACAACAAAGATCTGCTCTTGACAGAGGTGAAATGTAGGACAAAGCAAAGCAAAGCCTGTCTTTCCCAGACCCGGAGGAGGATAGTGGGAAGGGGACAGAGAGGAGGAGCAGGAAGGAACATGTCGGCCAGATGTGTGTCTCCACTTCCTCTCTCCGGACTGTAGGCAGATGCAGGACTCCGGTTGTGAGGGAGGTCAAAGGAGGAGATTGTGGGTCCTGACTCCCTTCTGAGGCCACAAAGACAGATCTCCAACTCTTCCTGCACTGGACCCAACTTCATTCCTCTAGTTGTGCAGCGTTGTGGGGAGCCAGAGCCCGGGGGTTTGCTTTCCTGAGCTTCCCAAGGTGATTGGGATCTGAGCTTCGGAGTTGGCCTTGAGTCTGCTGAGGCACGGGGAAGACTAAGACACGGCCAAACCTTAGCATTTGTAGCCAGCAGGTGCCAAAGCGAGACTGAATTGGCCACAGAGTGAACTGGCTGTAACCAAATGGGAGAACAAGACCAGTTAGAGATTCTAGCCATGAATGGCGAGACAGACAGCAGCCAGATGGACAGGACAACATCATCCGGGAGACCACAACACCGTGCTCAAGGTCTCTGTGTCTCTCCATTACACACTCCCTTCCTTGCCTCCCTTTTTGTATACCCAACTGCCTTCTGTCAGAGCTGAGAAGGAGAAGGCAGAGCATATCTAAGAGACTGAGTTTTCTTCCTACTCTCAGGGAGACTATTGCCTTAAGAGACTATTTAACTAATCAAATTAGACTACGCTTAAACTGCGTTAGAGATGAATTTAAAAATTTCCCCTAGCCAGAGGACGGGGGCCCATGTGTAAAACTATAAACAACAACAACAAAACATTTTCTCTGCATATCCAAGTGATGTACATTAAAATTTTTGTCCGCCGTTTTGTATCAACTATCTCCCAAACACCTCTAATCAGATCTGAAAGGGGGAGCGAAATTGCCATCGGTGATTTATTACCTTAAGATCACTGATGCCTGAAGTTAATCTCAACTTTCTATTCATGCAGGGGTTTATTTCCACACAGTGTGTTACATTAATTTTTCATCACAGTTTTTATGTATTTTTATTAAAGTATACTTTTCTTTTGACATTTTAAAAGCCCTGTTGGTATTGCAGTAGCCGATGCGTGCGTTCACTGATTTGATTCATGCCTGCTTCTTGGCTTACTGTTTGTGTTTATCTTCAGTGAGAGAAGAGCAGAAAGTCCTGTTTATCCTTTGCTGTTCATTCCATATTAATCTAGGTTTTTGCATATTCCTAGGGTGCATTATTCTTTACGCTTCTGTGCCAAAGAGCTGAGGGTCCTGATAAATTCAGCAATTTCTGTGAAAACAATTTTTAGGATCTTACTCCTGATAGCAGAGTTAAGGTAAACTAACTGTTTTTCTTTAGGATTCTAATTTCAGGTGCTTGTTATGTTCAGAGAGATTCAGATTTGTTGAGATTAAGTTTTTTCTGAGATTTGATTTTCTTATTAGAGTTATAAGAAGTTGTATTACACATGGCTATGCTGTTTATTTATTTTTTGGGAAGGCATAGGGATTATCTCATGGGTCAAAACACTCCTGAAATTTTTTTTTAACTAGAAAAAAATTTCCCAATATTTATCGAGCATCTACTCCATACTAGTCATGTTGCCCAGTGACTTCCGTTTAACTTTCTTTTATTTTTTAAATTTTTTTTAATATTTTATTTATTTCTAGGAGAGAGAGAGAGAGAGAGAGAGACAACGTGAGCAGGAGAGGGTCAGAGAGAGAGGGAGTCACAGACTCTGAAGCAGGCTCCAGGCTCCGAGCTGGAAGTTAGCACAGAGCCCGATGCGGGGCTCGAACCCACGAACCGCGAGATCATGACCTGAGCGAAAGTTGGAAGCTTAACTACTGACTAAGCCACCCAGGCCCTCCCCACCCCGTTTAACTTTCTTAAGCAGCATCCTGTTCTATAGAAGACTCGGGTAAGGGAGCCTGGCTTGAATGAATGTGTTAATGTATTGTCTTACTTTACCAAAGAGCTCTTGGAGACTGCCTAAACTTAGAGGAATGCCTCTTAGACCAGGTATTCTGGGACTAAGAAGGACTGGGAAGAAATATTTCGGAAGGAAGGCCTTTCAATGCTTCTTGAACTATAGGGACGCCTGCCTTACCCTGGAGCAGAGCCAAAGCAGTAGCGAAGGAGCAACGTGACCACTGAGAATGGACACGCTGAGACCAGATGAGTCCCAGTTCAGTCATGTTCTAGTGCCTGTGTGCTCTTGGGTGAGTGACATAAACTCTCAAGGTCTCATTTTCACTCAACTCTAAATTAGAGATACCCGTGCAAATGGACCTGCCTATCTCGTAGAGTTGTTGTGCGGATAAATGAAGCTATGTATGACAGAGCCTTTTGTGCACCATAAAACGTGACAAGTGTTTGTTGTCATAACCTTTTCTTCTTGGCACAAGTAAGTAAGTAAAGGCACGGAGGGGAGCAGAGTTGGGAGTGGCCGGAGAGGAGGAGGAGTGTTGGTAGGGATCCTAGTTTGGGGAGAAAGCTTATTCTTTCTAGACCCTGCTCCTACCAGATGAGTATCTCATGGTACTTTCCATAACCTTTCTTTCCCTCACCAGGTCACCCCGCGTTTGGGACGCTACTCTCCTTCTTTCTCTCTGACTTACTCTGATCTGGTATGTAGCATTGTCTACACTCAGCATTTGGTCCATATGGAGTAAGTTAGATGGGGACTGAGCAAATTCTCAGGACATTAGAGGTGATCTACTTCCTGCTGCTTCATCTTCTAAAGACGTACTGGTTGCTGTCAAAAGGAAGTCCCATCAGAAAACCAGTAAGAAAATCACACATTCACACTCACTTGAGTAGCGATTAGAGGCATGGATATGATGATTAACTTGTCCTGTGCAGCTTCTGGTTGCTCAAATATTCCTTTCTGAGTAAACTTTTGTTCTAGCAATTCCTCCATCCTCCAATATCTCCAATATATCCATTTTCATTACCTCTCTTCCCTCTCGTTCCATTACTTTCCCCAAATTCCCTTCACAGTCTGGGAGAACATTGTGGCGACTCAGAGGTAAGTCTCACTCTCTCTAATCTTCACTTTTTTTTCAAAAGTTTGGCCTCAGTGCCAAGTTCTTTCCAGTACCAAATTGGAGGTCAAAGCCAAAGTCTACAGGCTTATTCATACCTTTTGCCTTGACACTTCTTTTCTGAGGCAACCATTGTGATGGACTGTATGTATGTGTCCCCCAAAATGCACATGTTGAAATTCTAACCCCCAACGGGACCGTGTTAGGATGCGAGGCCTTAAGGAGATGATTACGTCATGAGAGTGCAGCTCCCACATGAGATTAGTGTCCTTATAAGAGAGACCCTAGAGAGCTCCCTTGCCCCCTTCTACCACGTGACGTATGGTGAAAAGATGGCCGTCTGTCAACCAGGACGCAGGCTCTCCCCAGACACTGAATCTTCTGGTTACCTTTATCTTGGGCTTCCTAGCCTTCAGAGCTGTGAGAAATATATTTTTGTTGTTTATAAGCCTCTCAGTCTATGGTCTTCTATTATAACCACCTGGATAGACTAAGACAAATCATACAGCAGAAGCAGCCTCGCTGCCTGCAAGCATGTGGCGTTTGGGGAAGTTTGAAGGTCAAATAAGGGGATACACTTGGGAAGATATGTTAATATTTAAAAAAAATGATCCTGCTATGCACATATTTGGATTGTTTACTGTGGCAGACTGGAGGATGTCAGAATAAATTTATGTTAACTGTCTCTCCTCTTTCTAAAAGAGGTTTTTATTATGTGCATCAGAGGCAGAACCCAGCCCTTGGCTTCATCAGTGTCTCAGATGTGGATTTAAACAAAAAAAGGGGAAAAAATGTGCCCAATGAGAAATCATAAACTTGGTGTAAAGATGATGCCTCTTTTTGGGTTAAGTAATCTAGAAGATTATTTTGCTTTGGATTTATATAAAATAGCCCATCTTTCTAGGCCATTCTGGGCATAATCTGCCATGGCATACCAGGTAGGGACAGAAAGACGTTTTATTTGTTGACGCTCAGAATTACACTACTTGTTAGTTCAGCTTTGACTTTAGTGCCTTGATTTAGTACTCTGTTTTGGTTTTAGCATGAATAGAAATTAATTTTTAAAAAATCCTAAAAATAAAACAAATCCAAATTCCCTAAAAAATCTATGTTATTGTACTTGCAAAAATAGTTCAACATCTTGAGTCTGATTTCAGCCTCTGTTCCTACATATTTTATCAGCTTTCTTCTCATTATCAATTTCACACTGCAGAATAGCGTGGGGCCGACAATAACAGAGAGGAGAACAGAGATAATTAAAGTAAATTTCTCCACTATACTTAGAAATTAGGGCACAGAACGTGTGAATAAAAATAGGATACGAAATGTTTGATGTTTGAAATCCAGCTTTTTGTAGTTCAGGGACTCTTACCCATGCTAGTGCTGGTAAACACTGAAGGAAAAGCATTTAATTGAAGAGCTTAAAAGAAACTTTCAATACATTTTAAACAAATGTTCTTTCCTATAAATTAAGGCCAAATATGTACTGACTTTACCTAGACTTAAGGATCAAAATGGCTTTTGAACTGGACAAACTCACACACATTAACGATTGTTGCCTTCTGCCCCTTCTCCCACCTAGTTCCAGCTCATTCTCTGAAATTTATTCACGGATTCCACCTTCAGTCTTCAGATTAGCCTTTGTTCTAATGCTCATTAAACATCTACTACTGTTTTTCAGAAAGTCTTTTCTAGAACACTTGAAGATGCCCACATTTGCATAATCCGATTTTCCAATGGGGTTTCTATTTCTCTTCTTTCTGTCTCAGTGCATGTTGTAGCGTAAGGAAAACTCATGGCCTATTGTCAGAATTTCTTATAAAATTCATGAAATACGTCCTGTTCCAAATTTGAGAAATATTTTAGAATCATTTAAAATAATTCTATCCTTGATCCTTGACCTTTTATCAGCAACATTCTTTCAAAAGTGACCCCATTTTTTGTAGGCCTGACATGATAAAAGCAATCCTCTGTAGGGTGAGGCTGATTTCTACAGGGGCAGTGCCCAGCACACAATAGGGGCTCAATAACCTTTTATTGCATGAATTAAAAGAGTGACTGTGGCCATACTTCATTCCCCTGAAGACATAAAGCCCAGTCTTGCCTCTAAGTGTACACTGTCATACATCAGTTCAAAAATGGCATCCTTCACTTCAAAGCTCTACATTAGTAATCTTAAACGTATTTTCATAGCACAGTTTTTAGTTTAAGCTTTCTATAATTACATTTCCCATTTTATTCTGATGTTCAATGTGCTTTTAAAAGGTTTCTTCTGCCCCTAGTGCATTAGATTCCTCTTTTTGTCCCCAAACAGTACCAAACTATCTGAAGACTTAGTTAATTCAGAAAGAAATGTGGAATTGAAGGATGCAATGTTGCTTCCTTGATGTGGTGAAGAGAGAGGTATGACTGGTTGGTGTTACCTAATGCCTTTGTGAGTCAGCAGACTCACAGTGTCATCTCAAAGATGAAGCCAGGATGACAGAACATTGCCAAGGCTCATACTTTAGTATTAGATAGCAGAGATCAATGGCTACTTCATGAGCTCTGCAGAGCTGCAGACGTGAGAGCTGTGACCATGTCACAGGAAATTCTATTTCCTTCCAGGATCCTTTCACAGTAATTCAAATAAGCTCAGCCCAAATGGAAACCATTGCTATTATAACTTGGATCTGAGATTCCAGATTCCATTTGGCTAAATCAGGTTATAAAGATGATACAAGGGCTTCACTGGCTTGTCTCTGCTCAACTTTATTCTGCATGAAGGTTTGTGGCACACAGTAGGCAAGATGACCATGAGATCAAATCTTCGGACTCTAATCCTTTAGCAACTCAGAAAAGGAGATTCCCTCCCAAAGTTCATATAGCTATCCACGGAGATGACTTGCTGTTCTCATTTCGCATATTCCCACTCTTAAGGCCATGGGAAGCCAGAAAGCTGTGATGGAAAGCTTCTCCAGGACATCATGGAATGGGGATGAGTAGATGTGATGCTGGTGGATAAAAACAATATTCTTAGAATGCCTAATTTTAATATCTCCAGCATGGAGCTATCTCATAGTGTTGTGAGTAGGATTGGATGATAGACTTCTTGAAATTTGATTGGCATTCAACAAATGATAACCATTATTATCATTTGAGCTGTGTTAACTGTGCAAGCTTCCTTCATCACTGAATTGTGATCTTTATCTTTATAATCCCATATTACAACTATGTATGTTATCTAAGCTTACTCTCCATTGTCAGGGAAGAAATGGTGGGAGTAAGTAATAATTTTTCAGCTTCAAAATATCAGGTATTATAATTGTCTATTATTTTATGGTCTTAAAATTTTTTATGTGCATTATCATTTGAAATCCAATCATTAACCTTGGGAGCTAGCAGGATTATTGTCACCACTTTCTAAAGAAAGAAATTTTGATTTAGAGAAATTAAAAGTTTTGTATATATCACATAGTTGATATGTAGCAAACTCAAGACTCAAGATGAGATCTTCTGACTTGAAATCTTGTGTTCTTTCTAACATATTATGTAATTATCAATTTACTTGTAGAAGATATTAATTTTTTTGTAGAATCAGGGATATTTTGCAATCACTCTTTTTCTAAAAATCAGACAATTTATAGGAAACATTTTACAGAGTATGAGGAATATGCCATTATAAAGAGTTTTGATTTTTAAAAAAATATATTTATTTGTTTTGAGAGAGAGAAGGGCAGAGAGAGAGAGTTCCAAGTAGGCTCCCTGCTGTCAGAGGGAGCCCAACGCCATGCTCCATCCCACAAACTGTGAGATCATGACCTGAGTTGAAATCAAGAGTCAGATATTTAACCAACTGACACACCCAGAAGCCCTAAGAATTTTGATTTTGACAACCAGAGTGTTTTAAACTAACATTGTGAAAATGGTCATGCTAGTAAGTAGACAGAAAGGTATAGAAGATAAAATTCACTTTTCCCTCAGTTTTGCCAATTTACAGAAGAGATACTGATTGAAGATCAAACTTCCAAATATTTAGATCTCTTGCAAGAGTTACATTTTACAACTATTCTGTTTTTGAGGCTATGAGCATCATGCCATTAGAATTGTTTATAAAAGATTAGAAAACCCCTTATTCATGACTTGGCATGGATGTATTTTTGTTGTTTAGGAAGAGTAACAATATCAGGAGTTTTCAAACTGGGGCTCTCAATGGTGCACAGGTTTGGACCTTCCTCTGGAGTCGGGGGTGGGGGCGGGTCACTGAACTCTAATCTGTGAATTGCTTTTAAGGATTCCTTTAATTCTAAGTTTATGGTTCTCTCTTTATATATTTGCTATTAATCCATATTTGAGGACAAATAATATTGTTAATAAAGCACATACTCAATGATTTTCAAACCAACAAGTTTTTTGACATAGTGAGTAAGCATGGAGAGAATCTAGACCTGATTTTTCTCATCAAATGAATATCATAATGCATACTTTAATAACCTGATGTTTGGGGGAAATGCTTTATCCTTTAGCTACTGGTCACTGTATAATAATCACCCCTTACTTCAAGACTTGGTGATTTATTTAATTTTGATATGCCCTGGTATGGGGGTTTTAGGATACTATCAAGCACTCATACTTTGCTCCAGGGCATCTTAAATTACCTGTCTGTGAATCTCATTGTGTAGCTGTATTCAGTTCCCATGGCAACATACTTGATGTCAGTATATATTTGAGCATATTCAGGTCACTTGAAAACCAAAATGTGTCTAAATGCGATAAATAAAGCAAATGAAAGTGGATGTTTGAGTACTATTATTGATTTATTGTTAGTGTATAGAATATAAGAGAAAAAAATCTGTGGACAGCAGGCTTCAAGATGTCTGCAGAGCTCTGGGCTCAGGTTTACAAGCTTGGAATGAGACAGTAGATTTTTGATCTCTAAGATAAATAATAGGTGAGTTGACCACTGCTAGAATGAGAAAAGCTCTAGTTGTGTATGATATTTTGAGTTTATCAGACTCTGTGATGAATTATGTTCAATAAATCAAAGGCAGAAGCATGAAGAACAGGCTTGGCTCTGTTAGTTGAGGCTTTGGAGACCATAGGAGTCAAGGTCTCTATTTCTGCCATGAAACTTGATAATTTCCTTCATTCATTACATAATGAATACCTTATGTGACACCAAGTGGGTGTGGGGTGGGCAGGGGGTGTGGGTGGGCAGGGGGCACATCTAGAGCTGTAGTCACTGCAGATATTGAGAGGAAAGTCACATCTAGAATACCCCTTTACACACATGAACTCTATTTTATTCTTCCAGTAGTATCCCTACTTAAAAAAACAGAGACAATTCTACAGTGACATGCACATATGATAAATGTAGTTCAGTGATTTTTGACAAATGCATCTACTTATGAACACATCACCTCAAACAAAATACAGAACATTTCCACTGTTCCATAAAATTCACTTGTGCCCCTTTCTGGTAAGTTTCCTTCTTCCAGAGGTATAGATTAGTTTTGCCTCTTCTAGAACTTCATGTAAATTAAATCATACAGAGTTTATTCTTTAGATACAGCTTCTTTATCTCAGCAAGAAGTTTTGAGATGAATCTCTCTTCTTCCGTGTGTAAGTAGGTTGTCCTACTTAACTGCTGAATAGTACTTCATTTTATGGATATACCAAAATTTGATTATTTGTTCTTTGGGTTATTTCCAATTTGGGACTAACATTAGTCAGGCTGCTGAGAAGCATTTATGTGCCAATTTTTGTGTGGAAATGTGATTTTGTTTTTCTTTCATGCAGGTGACATTGCCAGGCTATAGCAATTTTATAGCATAAACATACATGTTTCACTTCATAAGACAGTGCCAAAATAAGTTTTGTGAATTTTCCAAAATCATCATACCATTTTGGACTTCAACAGCAACATTTAAGAGTTCTGAATGCTTCAGATCCTCATCAGTATGAGGTGTGTCATTCTTTTTAAATTTAGCCACAGTAGTGAGTACCCAGTGATGTCTTTGTGGTTTTCGTTTGCATTTTCCTGATGACCGATAATGTCGAGCACTTTTTTGTGTGTGTACTTATTGGTCATTTGTGTATATTTCTTTATTAGCTGTCTGTTCAAGTCTTTTCTCAATTTTTATTGGCTTATTTGCCATTTTTATAACATTATAGGAGTTTTTTATGTATCGGGCATACAGAACCCTTCTTTAGATATATGTGTTGTACATATTTTCTTCCAGTCTGTGCTTCATCTATTCATTTTTCTTGACAGAGTTTTTTGATGAGCAGATATTTTAGTTTTGAGGAAATACAATTTATTGATTTTTAAGTTTTGTTGCTGATTTCTTGGTCCTACTTAAGAAAACTTTGCTGTCTTTCAACGTGTGAAGACATTCTCTAATGTTGTCTTCTAGAATAGCACTTTCCAATAGAGTTTCAGTTTGTCCTATCCACTATTATGGCCTTTAGCTATCTATATGGGTGGTTCGGCACTTGCAATATGACTAGTGTGAATGAGAATTCAATTTTTAAGTTAAATTTTAATCAATTTAAATTAAATTTTGCATGGCCACATGTGGTTAGTAGCCATCATATTGGGCAACATTGTTCTAAAAGCTTTATAACTTAAAAATTTTCCACTTGTATCTACACACCATCTCAAATTATTGTATTATTAATTTTATTATATGAACTAGTGGTAGAAAATCACTTTTATTTTTATTTGTTTATCCAATTGTTCTAGTACCATTAAATTGTGTTCTCAAAACCAATTAGCTGTCTATGTATTAGTCTATTTCTGGACAGTATTCTGTTCCATTGATATATTTGTCTGTCTTTATAGTCAAATACAACATTGACTTGATTGCTGTAAGTTTATATCTCTGTCTTCGAGTCGAACAGTGTAATTCCATTGAATTATTTTTTAAGGTTGTTTTGGATTTTCTAGTCCTTTGCAACTTTATATACATTTTAGAATAATTTCCTCAGTTTCTATTACAAAAGTCCTTTTGGAATTTTGATTGGGAAGTTTTCATCCATAGAAACTAATGTATGTACTTATTTTTAAAATGTTTATTAATTTATTTTTGAGAGAGAGAGAGAGAGAGATAGTGTGTGCACAAGGGGGGAGAGGCAGAGAGGGAGAGAGACAAAACCAAGCTTTGGACTGTCAGCACAGAGCCCGACGTGGGGATGGATCCCACAGACTGTGAGATCATGACCTGAACCTAAATCAAGAGTTGGACACTCAAACGACTGAGCCACCCAAGTGCCCCTTTAGACACTGATTTAAAAACAAATTTAGGGGTGCTTGGATGGCTCAGTCAGTTAAACATCTGACTCTTGATTTCGGCTCAGGTCATGATCTCATCATCATGGGATTGAGCCCCCTCTCAGGCCACATGCTGAGATTGGAGCCGGCTTAAGATTTTTTTTTTCTCTCTCTCTCCCTCTCTTTTTCTCCACCGCCCCCCACCCCGATCTTCACCATTTCACATGTGTGCTTTCTCCAAAAAAAAAAGAAAATTAAAAAAATATTTTTTAATGTTTTTTTATTTTTGAGAGACAGAGAGATAGACAGTATGTGAGTGGAGGGGGTCAGAGAGAGAGGGAGACAAGGAATCCGAAGCAGACTCCAAGCTTGAGCTGCCATAACAAAGCCAGATGTGGGGCTTGAACTTTTGAACCCTGAGATCATGACCTGAGCCAAAGACAGATGCTTAACAGACAGCCACCAGGCGCCCCTCTCAAAAAAATTTTTTTAATTAAAAAAATTGTAAGAACGCTGTTTTTATAGCTTCCATTTAAATCGCTCTGTTCATCATTCTGTAATCAAGGAAGTATTAAGTATACATCTATATATACATACATATATATGTACACATATATATGTAAATATATCAAAATGTCAGTTTTTATTATTCTTATGATATCTATAATTTTACCCTACATCCATCTCCCATTCCTTTTAGTGGCATAATTTCATATCCTATTACACAGAAATAATTTGGGCTGTACTTATGTTATTTTAGTTTGTCCTATACCATCATGCCACCATAACTACCTTTACTTTTTTATAAAATATACTTTTATGTTTTTTGTTTATTTTTTTGAGAGAGAGAGCACACAAGCAGGAAAGGCACAGAGATAAAGGGGGACAGAGGATCTGAATCTGGCTCTGCACTGACAGGCTGACAACAGCAAGTCTGATGTGGGGCTTGAACTCACGAGACACAGGATCATGACCTGAGCAGAAGTCGGTTGCTCAATTGACTGAGCCGCCCACGTGCCACTATAACTACCTTTATTTTGACCATTTCTCTCTTGAGTTGATGAAGAGATTGTCTATCCTGTCTTCTTACTAACTTCTACAGAATACACACAAACACACACACACACACACACACATTAGATTTCATCAATATTTAAAAACTTTTCTTTTTAAAATACACTGTTAAGAAAATAAAAAGACAAATCTTTGCAAAATAAAGCATATATAGAACACAGACATATGTAGAATATACAAAGAACACTTAGCAGCTCACTAATAATAGGACAAACGTCCTAATAAACAAAATGATTTGATAAATAAAGAGAAAAAAAGATTTGAACAGTCACTTTGCAATAGAATATATTCCATATTATTCTATATTCTATATATATAGAATAGAATTCTATAGATATATATATAGTATAGAATATATATAGTATAGAATATAGAATAATATGGAATATATTCTAAAGAATATAGAATAGAATAGAATATAGCATAGAATATAAAATAATATGGAATATATTCTAAAGAATATAGAATATATAGCATACTATATAATATGTATATGATAAATGTGGCATACACAATATATATTCTATGGTTTTGTATACATAAATTCTATGATATATATAAAATAAATATTTTATTTATTTATTTTTTCAGCTTCAGAATTTATTTATTTATTTATTTTTTACAAATAGTTTATTGTCAAATTAGTTTCCACATAACACTCAGTGCTCATCCCCACAAGTGTCCTCCTCCATGCCCATCCTCCCTCCCCCCCCCCCCAGTTTTTGTCAGCATTCAAGCGTCTCTCATGGTTTGCCTCTCTCCCTTTCCCCCACCATTTTCCCCCTTCTTCTCCCCCTTGTTCCTCCGTCAAGTTCCTCCTAATCCTCCTATACGTGCAAACATATGATATTTGTCCTTCTCTGCCTGACTTATTTCGCTCAGCATAACACCCTCTAGTTCCATTCATGTTGCTACACATGGCCAGATTTCATTCTTTCTCATTGCCAGGTAGTATTCCATGGTATAGATAAACCACATCTTCTTGATCCATTCATCTGTTGATGGACACTTAGGCTCTTTCCATGTTTTAGCTTAAAATAAATATTTTAAAATGCTCAACAAATTTAGGCATTAGGGAAATGCAAATTAAAGCCTTAAGAAAATAACACTACACATGATTAGAATATCTAAGATGAAAAAGATTGACAATAGCGAGTGTTGAGGAGGATGTGGGATGATTAGAACCCTCATGCACATAGAATGACACAATCACCCTAGGAAGCAGGTTGGCAGTTTCTTAGGAGGTCAAGCATACACTCATCCGTTCCACTCCTAGGTATTTACCCCAGAGAAATTCATATACTCATTCAAAGACTTGTACATGACTATTCGGAACAGTTTTATTTATAATAGACAGAAAGTGGAAACAACCCCAATGTCCATCAATATGTAAATGGATAAACACATTATATATAGTATATTCATACATTTCCCATTAGTGATTTCGTGACCCAAAACTTAAAAAAACCCAACAATACAGATTTATATGACTTGGTCATAACAAAAGCAAAGGTGACAGCTTCAGTTTGGAATATTTCTTTTGCAGCTGACCTGATGTGCTCCTGCAGCCTGGAAAACTCTTATACTCTCAGATCCTGGTTTTGGCATCTCCCTTTGGCAATGTCTCTGCTTCTTGATCCCATAACGAAGATTATTATTGCCTGCTTTGGACCACTGCATTAGAGCCCACTTATTAAATTGAGTAAATGACAAAACTGTATCCTATTTGTCTTAGCTTCTATTTTTCTAACTACAAGAATAAATAGATAAATGCGTGAACACTTCTAGAAAAGATAGCCCAAGTGTTTTTAAAGGTGAGCATATGACTGTGTGTAACTGTGCTGCCCCTTTCTTGCCTGCTTAGATACAATAAGTTTGGTCCAAATTTTGCAGGAAAGACATGGAATGAACTTTAAACAAAGATTTTCTAGAGTATAAGAGATTGTTTCCTTGAAACAGGACAATATCTTGTGAAGGTCAGAGTAATAAAGAATTCTGAAACACAAGAGTGGCTTTGCGTAAAATCCAAGGTGATAAATGTCATTAAAAAGCCAACCCATTCTTCCAGGCTGGCTCTGTGGTCTGTGTCTTATCAACATACCCTATGGAATCAAGGGCTCTAGTTTTTTTCCAGGACACAGTGGCTAACTGCTATCATTTGGCTTAATAATTTGATTTTTAACCTATTGACACAATATTGTTCTGAGAGTCTGATGAAACTTAGGGAGCCTCTTTTTAGCAAAAGATTTTCTAGGTATGCCCACAATTTTATGTGTAATATCAGGGACTTTGTTTTTGTACAAACCATCATGGTAAGAACTCTGCACCAAATATTAATAGGATAACACCTCATTAGGATAATCAGGAACATTTAGGAGAATTTATTAGCAAAGTGTATTATATTGCAATGATCGATGAAACAAATTACACAAACTTGGCATCCTAAAAGAAGAAGAATACTTTCTCATAGTTTTCAAGGTCGGAAGTCCAAATCAGTATCTTTGGACTGAAATCAGGCCTACTTTCTCTCTGTAGGCTCTACGGGAGGATCTGTCCCTTGTCTTCTCCAAGGTGGCCACTGGCATTCCTTGGCTTGTGGGGAGTGTCACTGCTATCTCTGCCTCCATGGTCACATGGCTTCCTCTTCTTCTGTCTGTTATAAGGACACGTAGGATGACATTTAGGCCCGCCTGGATAGTCCAGGATAATCTTTCCATCTCAAGTTTCTTTTTTTTTTTTTTAATGTTTTATTTATTTCTAGGAGAGAGAGAGAGACAGCATGAGCAGGGGAGGGTCAGAGAGAGAGGGAGTGACAGACTCTGAAACAGGCTTCAGGCTCTGAGCTGGCAGTCAGCACAGAGCCCGATGCGGGGCTCGAACCCACGAACCGCGAGATCATGACCCAAGCGAAAGTCGGACGCTTAACCGACTAAGCCACCCAGGCGCCCCTCCATCTCAAGATTCTTAATCACATTTGCAGGCAGTTTTTTCTTATAACATTTACTGGTTTTAGGGATATCTTTGGGTAGCCATTATTCAGGCTACTACACAAAGGAACTACAGTAAAACCTTGGTTTGCAAGGATAATTCATTTCAGAAACACGCTTGTAATTCAAAGCACTTGTATATCATTAAAATTTTTTTTTAATGTTTCCTTATTTTTGAGAGAGACAGAGCATGAGTGAGAGAAGGGCAGAGAGAGAGAGGGAGACACAGGATCTGAATCAGGCTCCAGGCTTTGAACTGTCAGCACAGAGCTCAACGTGGAGCTTGAACCCACAAACTGTGAGATCATGACCTGAGCCAAAGGCAGATGCCCAGCTGACTGAGCCACCCAGGCACCCAAAGCACTCGTATATCAAAGTGAATTTCTGCATAAGAAATAATGGAAACTCAGATGATTCATTCCACAACCCAAAAATATTTATATAGAAATGATTACAATACTGGGGAGCCTGGGTAGCTCTGTTGGTTAAGTGTCTGACTTTGGCTCAGGTCATGATCTCACAATTTGATTCATGAGTTAGGGCCCCATGTCAGGCTCTCTGTGGTCAGCACAGAGCCTGGAGCCTGCCTTGGATTCTGTGTCTTCCTCTCTCTCTGCCCCTCATCAGTTTGTGCTTTCTCTCTCAAAAAACAAACATTAAAGAAACACTTTAATATAATACATAATAAAATACAAAACATAAAAAAAAATAAACAAATTAACCTACACTTACCTTTGTAAACCTTGGTGGCTGATGTGAGGGAGACAAGAGAGGAGGATTATTGTGTAGGATGACTTTCACTATCACTAATAGAATCACTGCTATCTGTAGGCTCAATGGAATATTTTTCTGCATGGGGGCCATTGTATACCGTTGCACAGATGTAGACTACAGTACAGTATTAATAAACTCTTGTCATATACTGTTTTTAATGTAACTGGCAATAAAGCAGAAGAGGAAAGGGTCTATATCTGCAGGCAGCCTGACCTAGAATAGAGCAAAGCATTCCTAAGCTTACTTTTGTATGGAAAATCAGAGGACTGTCCATGGGGTTTTGAAGTGACAAAAAATACACTACTGCCAGTTGTGGGCACATTCTAATGTTCTGAAAAATCACTGATTTCTGCCAAACACCGCAGCCCGAGACAGAGCTTCTGAGCATGGGAGACAATCATCCAGAATCCTGCAGTGTGTGTGTGTATGTGAGAGAGAGAGAGAGAAGAGAAGAACTATGGGCTCAGTTGTGATCATGTGACATTCGGCGTCACATACTACTTGTATTGCAAGACGTCGCTTGTTTAAGATTTATTAGAAATGTTTGCCTGTCTTGTGGAACACTCAAAGAGCAACTTACAATCCAAGTTTTCATTGTATTTACAAAGCAGGCAAGGTCTGGTTGGAGAACCACATGGGGTAATCCAGAAACTGTTGGTCAGGACTAGAGCCTCCGGTTCAACAGTTTGGCATGAAGGGATGAGGAGAGGTGTGGTTACTGGGACCTGGGAGGACAGGATCATTGAGAGAAGACTCTTTGAAAGAAACAGAGTGCTTCCTCCATCCTCCCTCCCAACCACCCTTTAAGGAACACCACCAGCTTGAGGCAAATTTGAAAGGAAGGGGTCAGGGAAACTATATCCTGATGCCACCCTTCTTCTCTCCAAACTGGTTTCCCATCAGCTAAAACCAACTAGAAGCCATTAGGCACATGTACCCATTGATTGAGTCTACACAAGTTAAATTCTCACAGAAGACAGCAGTGTAGAGAAATGTAGGGTGTGGATCTAGAGGGGCAAATGGAAGATAATCAGCATTCACTAATTGGCTCATAGGGGAGCATCATCCATGAAAAATATTCAGACAATTTTTTGCCTTGCAGAAGTGTGTGTCAGCTTTGAGCATTATAACACTTGAGGAACCATTTCTTTCTCTAGGTAGCTCTTGAAAGTATCTGCTGCTACTGTTAAGACAACGGAGAGTTCTGCGAGAGCAGGGATTTGCCTCTTTTGTTTACTGATGTACCCCCAGACCTAGAATATGGTATTTGTCTATAAATCCATATATTGTCTATTTGTTGAATAAATAGAGCAGAAATATAGTATAGTCACCCTCCATGTTGCTTCACGCTCTCTATCAGGTGTTTGTTTCTCCTTCTGCCCCCTTGGCCCAACACAGCTGCGGTTGCTCCAGAAGACTTTGCTGCTCTCCCCTCCAAGGAGATAATGCTTTGGTAATGACACAATTCCCCTCAACACTCATGTTCCTATTATGGCTCTGGCTCTTTTAGCTCCATTGAATACAACTGCCTAATTCAGGTAGAATTGGGTGCTTTTAGAATTTATTCCATTAAAAGAAGTCTTTGAAAGAAGCAGAAAGAAAGCAATTTCACTTATAGGGCTTTGTGTGACTGTCTTCCTCTTGGAATTTCTATAAAGAACAAATAAGAACATTGGATTTGTTTAGCTTATCTAGCAGCAGCACGAGATTCCCATGACACCAGAGTCTGGAAAGAGACCGAGGAAAGGAACTTGCCCTGAGGGTACAGTGTTGAGGGAGCCCACATGGCAGATTCAGCAGGATACCTATCTCCTGTCAGCTGGGATGCTCCTGAAGGAAGCTGTGGGGCTGAGAAAGGTCACATGCCACAGGGTCTCTGTGATGCTGCCAAGTCTTTCTGGGCACCTAGAAGGAATACAGATCAGCAGCCTCCATATCCCCCACTTTGGTTTCCAAATGGCTGCAGACTCTACAGGTGGAAGATGGGGAATCCTTTTTGGTAACTTTCACTGCCATCACCATCATGATAAAGATCTTCAGAATATTAGAGACTTTGTGATAGGTCCTCTTTGTAAGTGCTTGGTCTTCTCCACATTTACCCTATCCTTCAGTTGTCATATACTTCTCAAAATAAGGCCAGTTGTTTTATGTCTTTTAGCTTTTTTTGTACTAGTGTTGCCTACCTCTTCTGCCACAGATGGGGTATCTGTCAATTTAATAGGGATGATGATTTAATATCCAAGACATTTCAGCAATCCTATCATTCTTCTTGACCTAAATTAACCAATAAATGTCCATTTTTATATATTAGGAAGTAGTTTATTGCAACAGGAACACACATCCCCAATGACGTACATCTGAGTTTCACCTAATTCTGACACCTACCCATTTTTTTTATTTTTAGAGAAAGAGTGAGGGAGAGAGAGAGAGCATGAGTCAGAGAGAGGGCAAAGGGGAGGGGGAGGGAGAGAGGGAGAGATTGAGAGAAAGAGAGAAACTTACGGAGGCTCTACACTCAGTGTAAGGCCCGACATGGGGCTCTAACCCATGATATTGGGATCGTGACCTGAGCCGAAATCAAGAGTCAGACGCTCAACCAACTGAACCATCCAGACACCCCAAACTTACCCCATCCTTTAGCATAATCCATCTTTCTGAGGTTTATCACTTCTCCTAAAATTTAATATCATCCAGTAACCCTTACTCCTGATCCTCACCCAAATCCTGATCTGAACCTGTTCCAGAGTGAGTAAATGATTTGAGCCAGAAATGAGTAAATTGATTACCAGGCCTAAAATTCTACATGGAATGTGACCATCATTCCCAATGGGGCTGCTTAACTGGGTTCATAGATACAGATTTTGGTAACAAGTTTTTGAAGGACAAAAGGATGGACTTAGTATTCAACGCAATGATTCCAGTTTTAAAAGAATGTTTTTTTCCAAAAAGGCCAAAGAAGGGTCAGAGCAGCAATATATTCTTTAAACAGAAAAGTAGTCCTGTAGACAAATCCAGGATGATAAATGCCACTCAGAGGTTAACTTAATTACTCTTCCAGCCTGACCTTGACATCTTTTCCTGCCCAATATTACCCTTGATTCAAGAGGACTTGTTTTTCCCATTTGGCGTTTAGCATACCAAATACATGTATAAATTGCTAACTGGAAACTAAACCCCATTATTCTAGCACTTTTTGAATTCAGTAATTATTTTTGAAAATCTGAGGAAAGTCATTTTCTCCCTAGGAAAATGCACATAAATACATATACACACAATTTTGCCTACAATTTCATGGATTTTAGGGATCCAAGGACACCAATATTTAGAAGCCATGAATTAGTGATATTACCAACTTAGGTAAATGGCCACAGAAAGGGAGTCTATTAATGGAACATTCTCCAGGCCAGTTCTTCTTGTTCTGAAAATATCAGTTTTTGGGTTTGCTTTCATTCACTGAATATTCTTGAATCTCTTATATCTGAGGTCACCTGGACACCATGTCTTCTAGGTAATTTATAGCAGAAACATCACAAACTATTTAGACCACACTTACTTGAGGCTTCCTCACTAGGTTTAGCTGTGCAGAGAGACATTAGATTTGCTTTCAAGAAACAATGCTGCATGGGTGCGATAATTAAATCGGTAGGGGGCCAGATTCTTGCAGCTGTTAAGCACTCATATCCATGTGAACTTGTAGGCTGCTTCCTGTCCTCATATACAGATATACGCCCATCTCCATCAGTATGAGGTGCTCATACTTGAACAGAAATACTTTAGATTCATTTATGCTGTCTCATGCACTGTACTAGAATAAAGTAGAAATTCCACTTGTTATAGCTTACAAAACCCGAGTATTGATCATCCAGTGAATTTCCCAAAAGCACACCACAAATTTATGACAGCTAAGATTAAGACTCAGTTTCTTGGCATCTTGGAATCATCACTTCCTTCACTAGTGTTCCTAGCTGTGAGCTGGGCCTCTGGCTCTTTACCACCCATCTCAACTCTGTTCCAGAGAGTACCACAGTTTCCCAGCATTACGCCATCTGAGAGAAGGCATTTCAGCAATGGCACCATCCCATCCCGCCTAATGCAAACTACAGGGCTGGCTCCTTTACCTCCCACTGGGCAGCTGCTTGATCAAACAAGTTTCAAATTCCTTCAGTCTTCTTGCACAATTACAGTAGTTTCCTTTTCTTTGGACCTCAGGACAGAGCTGTACTCCCCAGTTGGTGGCTCAGAGGGTGCCTCATCACTGCTGGTCTCCGCAGCCCCAGGTCTAATTTCATTTCCGTCTTTTCTCCTGGGCGACCATTCTATTTAGTACACATCAACTTTTTTTGTTTGTATGTGTTTTTATAAAATGTGCATTGTTTTGTGCATGTGTTCTTAATGTATCTAAGTAGTATTATGTTATTGTGTTGAGTCAAAGTAATTTAGTAGCAATGACAGATAACCCCCAAAGTTTTAGTGTCCAAACACAATAAAATTTCTTGTTCACACCATAGTATAATGGAGATGTTTCTGTCTGGGTGGTTCTCCAAGTAATGATTCAAGGATCTAGGCTCCTTCCTACTTGTAACTCCACCATCTAGCAGAGGCTTCCAATGTCATGTCGAGGGCTGCTCCATTTGAAACAGCTGGAAAGGAAAAGGAGCTTGAGAGATCACCAAGTGTAGATACATTGTCTATAATCCACCCTCTTGCCCTCAGAGTTTTAGGCACAAGTTCTCCTAAAGGACTGCTTCTTTGCCACTGATTCTTCATTTGCTATAGATACTGGGCCTGAGCTCTGCAGAATGCAGGCTGATTTTGAAGTGCAAGACTTTTCCAGAAAATATCCAGTAGTTGAACAAACTTCTACTCATGACTTGTCTTTAAACCTTAATGCATTCAACAAATAATTGCTCTGAGGTCATCTCTTTGCCAGGTCTTATACTAAGTACCTTTGAGGAGAAAAAGGTCGCATGTGGCAATTGTACATATGAAAAAGCAAAAACAAAGCAAAACAAACCAAACAAACAAAAAACCCCCAGCAAAATGACAAAAGAAAAAAACAACACAACAAAAAAAATTATGGTTTAATGAAGGTATCACAAAAATGCTGCCTAGGCTCAGAAGATGGTGTAACTGATTTTGATGAAAGAGAGAAAGGTTAATATTTATTACATTGTATTGGGGCAGCATTTGGGGGCAACACATGTACAGGCCTTCATGTCAGGTTAGCAGCCTGGACTTTATCCAGACTGGAATCACATTCAGGCTTTAAAACAACATAAGGGTTCAAGTGCAGTTTTGCAATTGAGTTGAACTATGTACACTGAAATTTCCTCATTTGTAAAATATTCCCTTGCTGGTAATTCCTGATTTCCATCTGGCAGTTTCATTGTGAAGCTCAAATAAAATGATCTAAAATCCTCTTGCATAGTTTAATGTTGTTTACAGCCAAGAATTTCGATTATAGTTTGTGTCTCTCATTGGGAAATATGTGACCCAGGTGAGCCTTTGGCTACTGTTAAAAATCTTACATGTTTTATTCATTTTTGTCCTATTATGTTTTCAAGTCTTTTTTCTCTTGGATGTGTAATTCCCATATTATGCAGTACGATAAAAACATATAGTGTGTGTCAGTATACATCTTAATTTGTTAATTGCCTTTTAAAATAGTTGACAGTGTCCCTACCAATAGAAACATACATAGTCTCTGGGAGTTGGTGGTCAGTAAAAAAATAAAAAAGAGAGAAAACAAAAACCTCTGCCGCTAATTAAGAGAATACCTTAACAATCAGAATTCTCAGTGGCTGTGTCCTGGGTTTGAGCCAGAGCACAGAGGATCTCCATCTTCACAAGATTTGTCAGAGCAAGCAGACAGAAGATTACAGAAAGACCACAAGGTAGAAATAAAGAAATATAGGGATAGGAAGATGGGATGCAGGCAGAAAACAGATCCAAGCAGCTTTTCAGATTATAGAGGTCAGAAGGTATATTTTGTGGTCTTACTTCCTATAAGAATCATTCAAGGAGTTAGAGCAGAGCCCTGGGAAGCCTGGCGAGCATTAAATTCTGACTGGGAAGCTTACTAATGTTAAGACTGTCAGGCAGGAACCATAGGGAAACAAGGCTGTGTCTGGTTCTTGGGAAAAGCTCCAGGGTAGGAGCATGGAGGGATCCCAGACGCTAGAGTAAGTGTGAAGCTAGAGCCATCCTCGCAGACCCACTAGTGGGAACAGTCATCCATTTAGAACAAACAGGATGGTCACAGGACTGGAAGCAGCGCCAAGCCCGTTGGGGGTGCTCAGGCTCCTTGGTTGTAAGGTTGTAAGGTGGTTAGTTTCCCAGCTCCCTGGCAACCACTCTGTGCTTAGTGGTCAGAAGATGAAGAATTTGTGAGAACTTGAGGTTGTCTATGGGAATAAGTTCACAAAGTCTATGCAAGACCCCGTGAGGCACTGAGGTTAACTGAATTGAGGCTGCATGGACTATGAGTTTGAAGCTTAACGTTGGACGATTCACTTCATCTCTTCATAATCCTTGAGTGGCACTTAAATATTTTCTCAGTTAGGTTGCCTACACCCAGTGTCTCAATTCCGTCTCCTTCACTTAGTAACTCACCATAATTTGGCTTCTATTCTAGCAACTAGGCTCAAGTTTTACTCAGTAAATTATCTTCAGCTTCCAAATTGTGAAGTCCAAAGGATATTTTTCTGGACATTCTGTCCCAGTTGACACTGCCACTTACCTTCTTTGTATCTTCCTTCACCTTCTAGAAGTTTTCCTTCCTCCACTTTTCTTGTTAGATCTTAGGAAGTTTCTTCTGCCCGTCAGTGCACTCTCTCAGGTGACCACCTCCAGTCTTAGAGACTTAACTGCCATTTACCTACTGACAACTTTCAAATTGACCTCTTGGGCCTAAAAGTCCTAAAGACCCTCAGACTTGAGTATCTAGTTTCTTATTGGCCAGTGTAACCAGCATTCCTCTTGGATGCCTGTAATGTAATAATTACTGCCAAATTCGGTATTCTGCTCTCTAAAGCTAACCATTTTATAAATGGTTACCTCATTTGACATTCTTTCAACCACATAGCCATCTATGCGCTGAGCATGTTGACCGGGTATCCCTTGTTCCCTACATTTTTTGCTTCTCCAGTTCTGTAACTCACAGCCAAGACCTATTGAGTTTAACTTTTTGCCAGAGTCCCGCCCTGGCCGGGTCCAGGGGTCCCTGAAGGATGGATGGTGTGGGTGAGGGAGGGATGAGAGAGGCGCGAGATTCTTACTGGTCACCAGCCGGGCACCTCCGCACTGTCTGAGACTCAACTTTATTTTATGATTTAGTGTTTGGGGGATAGCACAGGAGTGGTAGTCTGATGATAAATCCTTTTATCAGTAAAGACTTTCCAGAACATTGATATGCAAAAGGATGGGGAACAGCCCAGAGGTGGCATTAGCATAGTAAAGGCAAAAGTTATGCTCATTGCTTAATGGGAGGTATTAAGAAAAACAGGTCTTTCAGGAACTCAATGTTGTTCCCATAACCATAAAAGAAGTTCCTACAGGAAGTTCCTTCACAAAGTGCAATCATCGTATCAAGGCCAGAATGAGTCACTCCTAATACCAATTAACAAGGTGACTTGGGGGTCAATAGTCAAGCCGAAATAATTGGGTGGGGGTGGATATCGGGGTCACCATCTGACAGTAAGAGTTCGTGCAACTTACCTTAACCTCATAAGGAGTTCTTACTCAACCTATGAGTTCAGAAAATGGCTCCCAGCAACTCTTAAGTATTTTGTGACTTTGTTTTTTTTCCCTATACATCACTTTTAATATTTTCTCAATTGAATGGCAGTCTGACTTTTGAGTCCAAGCATTAGCCATGAAGCTATGCTGTGTTCTCAAAGTTCACTCTTTTATATAATTAAAGACACATATAGTGAGCATTGTTACATATTATTCACAGCTTTAATACATTTTTCTAGATGTATGGAAGATGAAAATACACATACTAAATTTATGATAGTGGATGCCTACAAGGAGAAGTTGTACTTGGGATCACCAAGTAAGTGGGACTTTGAATGTATTTGTTGTTTTGTCCTATAAAAAAAGAAACTGAATCCATGTAACAGAACAATTGTCAGTCATATATGGTGCTTGTTTAAGTTTTCATTAAATTAGCTGTAGTTTTGAAATTTCTTCAAAAAATATGATTAGCTTTTCAGTAGGTTGTAGAACAAATGAATAGAGCATTGTTGAGCCTGTTAAGAAAAACATATAAGGTACAAAAATATGCAGTGACATGTTAGTGGTGTGTTATTTTGGGGTGGTAGTATTTTATAGGTAGGTATTTTTCCCTTTATGCTTTGAATAATAATCATTACAAAATTAATTAAAATTATTAAAAATAGTGATTAAGTTACATTTCCACAAAACACATAAGTGGTAAATTCAGGAAGTCTAACTTGAGAGTATATAATCTTAAATACATCATCTTACTACCTCTTGAACAAAAGGCTTCTGAATCTTTTCTACCTTCTTCATCCCCACTACCTTTTCCCCAGTTCAGACTAATAAAGTCTCTCCTGAAGAGTAACAATAGCCATATAACTAGCTTCCCCATTTCTACCTCATTCTCTCTAATACACTCTGCACACAGTTACTAAGTTGTCTTTCTGAAGAGCCAGTTTCTCTATGGCACTTCAATCCCCATAATCTTCAAGAGAAGTTTCAAATTTGTCAGAAAGCACATGAGCACCTTCTTGGTCTTATTTTTGTGTTGAGACCTTGCCTTCTTCTATCATCTCCTGCAGCCTTTCTCCCTGGACTCTATTCTCCAGATGGAGCAATTCTCCCAGAGCACAGTGATATGAGCGAGCTGCTGCCTCCCCCTGTAATGTTCTTGTTCCCTTCCCTGGCTCCCACCCAACTCCTTGCCCCTTCAGCCTGGCTAACTCTTCATCATCTTCTATAGATTGGTTCTTTTATGGAAAGCATTTACTGAGCAATTTCAGCCATTCTTAGCTGAGAGAGTGGCAACTCTTCTTTTTTTTTAATTTTTATTATTTTTTTTTAGATATTTTTATTATTTCTAGGAGAGAGAGAGACAGCGTGAGCAGGGGAGGGTCAGAGACAGAGGGAGATACAGACTCTGAAACAGGCTCCAGGCTCTGAGCTGGCAGTCAGCACAGAGCGCGACGCCGGGCCCGAACCCACGAACCGCGAGATCATGACCTAAGCGAAAGTCGGACGCTTAACCGACTAAGCCACCCAGGCTCCCCGAGTGGCAACTCTTCTGTTATCCTGCAGCCCGGAGGGTTCTGTGCTTATCCCTCTGGGATTAATCATTGACTTTTCTGTCTCTCTGACTTGTCCTAGTACTTGAGTGTCTGATGCTGAGGCTCGCTTTGCATTTTTTGAATGAACAAATATGTTTTGCTTTTTGCTACTCCTTTAGATTGGACAGACAGCTCCCCAGATTCCTAGTCCAAGGACACTGGGTGAACTTGCTGGGGAGACCTTCCTGCACGAGGAGGCCAGCTTTGCATGACTCAGCTTCTGACTGCTCTTGCTTCACATCCTTCTAGCTTCTGCAGTGAGAGAAGTGACCTACATTCAGAATCACTTTATAGTTCAAGAATTAAACTCAAATGTGTAATAGGAAAAGAAATTATCTCAGTATAGGGAAACATCAGTTTTCAGAAAACCAAGATAATAAAAATGAAGAATTGAGGAAGCAAGAACTGCTGACAATGGCTGAGAAAGTAGGACAGTTTAGACTAAGTTTCTTGGAGAAAAAGGGCATTCAGGGAGTCTGGAATTTTCTACCTTTCCCACATAGCTCTTTATCTGAAAATGACACTTCGGATCTTTTTGACCATGATGACAATATTCTCTGTTGACCATTAATTCTCCAATCACTACCATGGAGACCAAGCCTGAGGTTGAGAGACAAGGATCCCCAGCTAATATCCAGCTGCTGAATATATTTCAAATTTTAGTCTCGGGTCATTCTTGCATTCATTCGGCTTTCCTCCTCCAAGAAACATTTGTTTTAAACCTTTGCTCTTTGCCAAATCTCAGGCTAGGCTCTGGAGATTTAGGTATAACCAAGTGTCAGTCTCTGCCACAGAGTTTACTTCTCCAAATTTTTTTAAAGAGTGGTACCCCCTCCCATAACACAAAATTCACCCTTCTGACAATCTCCAAGAGTATAGTACAATATTGCCAACCACATGCACATTGTGCAAGAGATGCCCAGAAACCCCCCGCCCCCTACTACCCTTCCTGCATGACTGAAACTCTGCATTCACCCAACAAAAATGTCCCGCCTGCCCTGCTCCTGGTCTCTGGTACGCATTCAACTTTCTGTCTGATTCTTTTAGATGCTTCATGTAAGTAGAATAATGCAGTATTTGTTTTTCTGGAACTGGCCTATTTCACTTAGTACAGTGTCTTCCAGGTTCATCCATGTTGTAGGATACTATAGGATTTCCCTATTTTTTTTAATGTTTTATTTATTTCTGAGAGAGAGAGAGAGACAGCGTGAGTTGGGAGGCTCAAAAAGAGAGGGAGACACAGAATTTTAAACAGCCTCCAGGCTCTGAGCTAGCTGTCAGCACAGAGCCCGATGCGGGACTTGAACCCAGAACTGCGAGATCATGACCTGAGCTGAAGTTGGACGCCTAACCGACTGAGCCACCCAGGCGCCCCAGGATTTCCCTTTTTTAAGGCTAAATAATATCACATTGTATGCATATACCACATTTTCTTTATCTTTTCATTCACTGATGGATATTTAAGTTCTCTCTCTTGCCTACTGTGAATAATGTTGCAGTGAACATAGTTGTGCAACCATCTCTTTGCCATCTTGTTTTCAATTCTTTTGGATCCATACCCCAAAGTGAGACTGATGGATCATATAGAAATTCTGTTTTTGGTTTTTTGAGGGACCTCCATACTATTTTCTCTAGGTGCTGAACCATTTCACAATCCTGCCCACAGTGCACAAGGATTCCAATTTCTCTACGTCCTTGTCAACTGTCAACACTTGCTGTCTTTTTTTTTTTTTTTATAATAACCATTCTGAAAGGTAAGAGGTGTCTCATTGTGTTTTGATTTGCATTTTCTTTGGTCGTTAATATGTTGAGCATAGTTTTGTATGTTTGATGGCCATTTGTATATCCTCTGGGAGAAATATCCTTGGATATTAGAAGTATTTCTGTATTTTATATACTTAAGTAATCTTTTTAACACAACTTTATGATGTAGGTGCTTTTATGATTCCTGTTTATTAGGTAAAGAAACTGAGCCACAGAGAAGTTAAGTAATATAAGTAATATATTCTTTTAACTTTACAACAACCATATGGCAATAGTGACCTAAGGCAGGTATTATTACTACAATTAAAGTTAAAGAAACCAGATCAAAGTCTTTAAATGACTTGCCTACAGCCATGAAAGACAAATCCTCCTTCCATGACATTATGATCAATCATGGATAAAATCTAAAACTTTCTAGTATTTGCACTTTGCATAGATTCTTCTTCCAAAGACCTTTATAGGCAGGTGTCCCTGCAGAAAGCACAAGAATCACTAAGCATTAGCAAGGTAAGAATGCACACTACCAATCTCTTGATTTACAGAAAGAGATATACATGTACACTCTTCATGAAGCAAACAAGAATTTGAACCTGTGACGTATGCTAAGTCTCTGCATCAGCTTCAAGATCACCTAGGCACACCCGTGCTTGCGGACAACTCTTGCTGTGGCTAGCTTCTCTACAGGAAGGGATCCAATGGCACATTCATGGCGATACCAACTCCTGGTTCCAACTTCCTGGGGCTGAAACCAAATCCTGTGGTGAACACAAGGCAGGAGCTTAGACTCAGATTAAACAGGCTCCTGGAAGAGTGCTAATGTGAAGACTCAAGCAGTATTGCAAAGGAAGTGGTCCGGGGCCCTAATTTTTGATTTGGTATGCTAGGCTGGGTTTAATCACAGAAGTAAGTCATAGTGAAATGTGAGCATAAGGCTGGAGCAGGTCAGAGGTCACATGACCCTTATGCTCTCCTATTGCCCTAGGTTTCTTTAGGTTCCCAGTCATGGTAATGAGCGGGTCCTGCAGGGGAACTAAGTGGCCTCTGCTGGGGAGATCAAAGGGCCTCTAAACCCTGGAGCCAGAGGTAACGATATTAACTCTACCTAGTAGTTTAGGGGCTGCAAGGGGTGTGACTGGGTGTTTAGTTGTCAAGAGGCAGGTTTTCAAATGATGAGTGTTGTTCAAAACCTGGAGAGTTCTTCAGATAAAATCTAGGATTGGCCCATGTACATGGAGGGTGGAAGGAGACTAAAGAAGAGTCAGACTATTCCAGATTGGTAGAATGGCAGTTTTAATAAGCAAAGGAACTTACATACAAGGCCTGTCTCGAGTGGCCACAAGATGAATACATCTCGGGGTGCCTGTGTGGCTCAGTCAGTTAAGCGTCCGACTTCTGCTCAGGTCCATGATCTCGCAGTTCATGGGTACGAGCTCCCCATCGGGCTCTGTGCTGACAGCTAGCTCAGAGCCTGGAGCCTGCTTCACTTTCTGTATCTCCCTCTCTCTCTGACACTTCCTTGCTCACGTTGTCTCTCTCTCTCTCTCTGTCTCTCTTTCTCTCTCTCAGAAATAAATAAAAACATTAAAAAGATAAGATGAATGCATCTCAGTACCCATCCACCAGAATCTTAGTCCAGGTCGGGTAGTCTCAATTACCCATTACTCTTTTAAGTCTGCATCCTTGCCATGGCTTCTAGTGCCAGAACAGTGGGAAGATCATACATTCCAAGGACTAGGAGGGTCTGGTTGCCAGGGGTCCAGCTCACAGGCCAGCTGGTGGTCATGTCCTCTCAATGACTTCCTCCAACAGAGATACGAGTGGGAATAGTTAAATTGCATATGAACAAAGAAGTAAATATTCACTGGTGCCTAATTCATGTTTAAGATCTGACTCTCAGCTGCTCTCTGATCATTTTGTTCTTGATTACTTTGGGTCTTGTCCCTACATGTTACGGTAAGCCTGGGGGACCACAGATTGCATCTGGCGTCTCTTTATATCTCATCCACCACTCAGAATAGAGCTTTGTTCTGCATTGTTCAAACCTACTGCTTTTGGTTTGATTTAATTTTGATCTCCCTTTCCATGCAGTGGCAGTACAAGGGCTATTCAGGAGTAAATAGAATGTTGCTTTCCCCTTGGAGATGACAGAGTTTGGTTAATTGGGCTGTTTGCATGCCTCTCTTAATCTCCTTGATCTGTAATACTTGGTGGAGAATTATATAAGCCTTTGCAAAGAAGAGTCTTTACTCACTGTCCCAATTTCCTTACCTCCCATTTACTTTTTTATTCTTCAGCCTCTGGTTTCCGTCCCAGACACTCCATTGAAACAGTTCTAAGGTTACCAGTGACCAAGTAATTACAACTAAAATGGTATTTTTGGTGTCTTTGTTTCAGCTGATGCTGTCAATCACTCCAAACGACCCTCTTGGCTTGTAAGATCCCACACGCTCCTTATACTAGACCTGTTCACAGCCAGGCTTCTCTTCTTCCTCCACAACCTCTTTAAAATGTTGGGAATATTCTTTCCACTTTGCATGTTCTTCCTGACTAATATCTATTTCAATATTCTCCTAAACTTTGTTGATCCCCAAATTTACATCTTCTACTCCAAATATGTCTAATAAAATTTAAATTTGTATATCCAATTGCTGCCTATATCAGGCCTCCAACCAATGCAAAAGGCAATTAAACTTCAGTGTTTCTGAATGGAACTTACATCTGTGGCCACTTTCTATATTCTGTATCCCCCGGAGGCAATAACATATGTAGTCACTTAAGCAAGCAACCTTGGTTTTATCTTCTCTCTTTCTTGTCTTCCACATTCAATCATGTAATCCTTTCTATTCTTTATATAAATAGTTCTTGAATTTGTTCCCAATGGTCTATTCTAACTACTACCTTGTCTCTCAATACTTTTAATATTCTTATTAGTTTACCACTCATTATCTCTTGCCCTGTTTGGTAAAAAAGCTTTTGGGTTGGTCTCTGAACCAATACCTTCTTCATACTCCCACTAGAACCATCTATATGTAATATGTAATTCTTCTGCTTAATGCTCTTTAAAGATGTCCATTACCAATAAGATAACATCCAACTTTCTTATCAGGACACGTGCATCTCTTCACGATCTTTGACCTAGACCTCCAGCTACAAGTATCGCCGATCTCCAGGTTATGATTTATTCTTCAGTGATATCAATTTGCTTGAGGTCAAAGTAAAAAGGGCAGGGAGAGATGACAATGTGAAGATAAGCTTAAAAAGGGAAACGAACATAGCAGAATGGTATAGCAGCTATCTCTTTATACCTTTGCATTTTGAATTCTGATGTCACCTCCTTCAAGAGCATCTCTTTACTCAACTTCTTCCTCCACAACTACCATAGTTGTTTCTCTTTTGTGATCCAATAATAAATACTCTGTGCACATATATATATTAGTGCAGTAGCTGTGAGCTGTCCTGGTACAGGGTAAGTATCAATAATATGTGTGGAATTGAATTAGCATTGCTTATTCTCCTTAATTTCTCTTGGGGATATTGGTAGCCTGTGTCTGGCTAAAACTGGGTTCAAATATTGACACATGGTAGTGAGCCTTTTCCACTCTAGATGTGCCATGTCCACCCCAATGACCTGGACCCTTATTGGAGCCTCTTACTCCTCCACCAGGTGCTGGTCCTCATTGAGTTTTTTCTGGAGGCTTATTAACTTTGTGAGCCGCAATTGGAATGCCCACTTCTGATAATCTGCTCCAAGGGTTCAGAGTTATGGGTGACTTTCTGTACATTGGCTTGGTCGACAGTCAGTCCATTTCTTTCATTCTTCCTGAAGTTAAGAGTAAAGAGGACTGGTCCCTGATCTCTGTTCCTTGAGATTTCATGTCAACTGCTTTCTGCCCATGCCAGAAAGGGACTTATCTTACTCTACCTGGCTGCCATAACAAAATACTATAGACTGCTTGGCTAAAACAACAGAAATGCATTTTTCTCACTGTCATGGAAGTTGGAAAGTAAAAGATCAAGGTGCCAACAGGGTTCTGTTTCTGGTGAGAATCTTTTTCCTGGCTAGGAGATGGCTGCTTTGTCCTCACATAATCTTTCCTCTGAGCTTGTGTGTGTGTGTGTGTGTGTGTGTGTGTGTGAGAGAGAGAGAGAGAGAGAGAGAGAGAGAGAGAGAGAGACGAGACAGAAAGTGAGCTCTCTGTTGTCTCTTCTTATAAGGACAGTAACCTTATCAGATCAGGGCCCTACTCTCATGACCTCATTTAACCTTAATTACTTCCTTGGAGGCTTCATCTCCAAGTACAGGCACATTGAGGGTTAGGGTTTCAGCTTTCAGTTGAAGATGGGGGACACAAACATTCTGTCTACAACAAGGCCAATTTTCAGAAGGTTGTGCAATGGTAATCACAAAGCTGAGTTGCCCTGATAGCTGACTTGTGAATGCTGAGAGAGCAGACCTGAGCAATAGATCTAAAAGAAAGTATCAACTAGGGTGTCCTGAGGGGAAAAAAGATCCCAAGAAAACATGTATAGAGCACACATAATCAAGAAAGAACATCACTTTATTTCTCTTATGTTTGGAAAATGTAGCAATAGGTCTGACTTTTTAACTTAACCCTATTTTTAAAAATTTTTGTGGGGTTTTTTTTTGGTCTTTGATTTATTTTGTCTTTGATTTATTTAGAATAGCAATGTTTATGGTAACAGCTCAGTTGATATTATTTTAATTATTGGAGTTCATGCTTCGATTGCTCCTACAAAATCAAGTCCTTTGTTTGTATGTCTGCCATACTGGACACTTCCATTAATGTAGAAAGTTCTATTTGACAGTGCTGTTATAAAGAAAGTAATACTGCACTTATGTTAGAAGGTCTGGGTCCATTTCTCAGTTTTATAACTTAGAGCTTTAACAACATTGGACTTCATATCTATAAACTGCAGTTTCCTCATCTAGAAAATGGAAATAATAATGTTAGCCTCCTTCAGAAGGTTTGGAAAACTTCCATAAAATGAAACATCAGTAAAAGTGATTGGCATGTTACAGATGCTTGATCAATCACATTACACAGTGGTTAAAACCATTTTCTAGCTCTGGAGCCAGACCATGCAAATTAGAATCTTGATATCTTGATACTACCAGTCATTGGCTCTGTGACCTTGGTCAAATTACTTGCTGTCTCTGTGTTTCAATTTCCTCATTTGGAAGATAAAGATTATAATAGTGATGATCTATAGGATTCTGAAGAGGATTGAATATCTCAAATATGTATGCTTCTAGAACATAGTAAGTACTTAATGAATATTAACAAGGACAAAGCAACGATTAGTTCAGAATATATTTGAATATTCTTGACATCTAGACCATTTAGAATAGGGATTCCTATCAACAGTATTTTTTAGGTGAACTTCAGAGAACTTATGTATTCTGAGTTTAAATGAATTTAAATGCATATGTGCTATGTGCATTTTCCTGGATTTCTCATGTTCATCCATTTCTTGATCTGAGACCAAGAAAAAAGGAAGGGCTGTTTAGAAGGACTTTTTGTTGTTGTTGTTGTTACATCCAAGGGAACCCTTTATCCAGTGTTGATCTGCTCTCAGCAACTCTCTCCCTGATAATTTTCCTGACAATGGAATTTATACTTGGAGTCTGGGCTCTGAAGAGTATAAGAAATTTATTTTCCCACAAATTAAGTGTTTCAGTTTGGTTCTCTGAGCTTCAGTGCCTTCATCTGTGAACTGGGAATGTGGAGATGCTAAGTGTTGAGTAACACTGGAAATCCAACATGTTATGATCCTAACACAAATGAAGTGTTGTTACTAAAACGGTCACTATATCAAGGGCCTTGGACAGATTTTAAGCAGAAGCTTGACCAATACTGCCTTATTAATTCTCTTGATCTTGAAACAAAAAAATCTAGAGCAAGGAGCTCCTGAAACAGCGGGTCTCAGAGCAGAGAAGCACTTGCTGCTTAGCAACATCCTCGGCTGGAGAGTGCAAATAGAAAACTGCAGGGCCTCTGAGCAGTTTCCAGAGGAAAAATGAGGCGGCTCAATTATTTTTCCTCTAGAAGGGATGCTTTAGGATACAATAAAGCATTGCTTAGACAATGCAGCAGAGGTCATGGGCAAAAATATCTGTTAGCCACACTGTAAGGATGTAATGAACTGAAGTGTGACATCCTTTTTTAGCACAAATGGATTTGGAAGAATTTGAGTCTGAGATTTCTGGTGAGCAGAGACAGCTGTGCCGCCAATAACCAGGCTGCAATGTTTACACACATGTGATTTTAATTTTTTATCACAAAATGGTTGAATATAGCAACAACCAGTATTTTTGAGCCCAAGGATCTATAAAGTATATTATTTTTTTAAATGATAGGTTTAAACAGAAAATCCTTTGAAAGGCACATCTGTAGTCATTCTGTTGAAAGATGCAGTATTTCAGTTTATTCTCTTTTTCTTCATGTCTGCATGTGCTTAAATTATCTTTTCTCCATATCACAATATACTTCCTTAAGAAACCCTAATTTTTTGTGTGTGTTCTTACTAACAATTCCAAACGTTTGTAAGTAAAATTCCATCATATGGTAAAGACACAGAGAATCTAATAGTTTCTAACCCAGGTGAAATTTGTAAGCTACATGTCATCTGCCAGTCTCATAGTGGCAGTATACACACACACACACACGCATGCACGCACACGCACACGCACACACATACACACACACACACACATATATTTCTGGTCTTGGAATTTTTCTGGTTATCCAGTTTATTTGGGATCATTCTCCCGTTCTCATCATGATTTCATTCTCCACCAATATTACTGACCCAAATATTTCCAAGTGACAGATTGTTCTGTCTCAGACATGAAATGTAAATTGCTTTCCCTTGACGGAGTCAGGAGTCATACAAAATCTTTTCTGAAACTCTGATTAAGACCATAGTTGTGATTCATCTCTGACGTATATGTTGTGTGTTTGCCTTTCATTTGACCTCCATCCCTGTTAGATTCAGGATTTCACTTTTTTCTCAATATCACTCATATTATCCTTAGTTTGGTGGTAAATATCAAACATCAACCAACCACAGGGGCCAGAACAGATGATGTGCATAGAATTACCCGATGTCTTAAGAGCAGCACATATTTCTCCGAAGCTTCTGGAGTGGAGACAAGAAAAGGTAGAGATAGTCTTTAACAACATAAAGAAGTGCGCAGAAGTAAGAGGGCCCCAAATAAAAAATGGGTCTCAGATTAAAAAAAACTTTCTGAATTCTCTTCCCTTGCCTCTACCCAGAGAATGGGTCAGGGTCAGGAAGAAGGAGGGTATTGTACCTAAAGACTTTAGATAGTATTCTAAGTAGCATCCAAAGTAATTTTCCTTTCCCCACATCTAGGGACTCACAGTTGTCCTCCCTCCCCAATCAGAACATGTAGCATTTCATAGTGACATTACCAGTGGGGAACATGCACTGATGTAGGTGTGCCTTATCACGGCAGCATTGTGGAGATCATGGGAAACACAGCTAGAATAATGCAGATCAAGACGTGAGAATTTAAGGATTGCATGTTGAGCAAGAAGAAAAGAAGAAACAAGAATTGTTTTCAGTAAGCACAACAGCAGTGAGTCACTTAAGTGAACCAGCGTGGGTCAGCTTGGGACACAGATCAGCATAGGACCCAAAAACAGATCAAAACAATGACTCAGAGCAAGAGTGAGGAGAAGGAAGGGACCACAACTGGGTTTAGATTTAGAGAGAAATGATCGTTAGCTGCAATTGATGAGCAGAGAGTATATGAAGACAGTTTATAATGCAGAGTAAATTATTCTCAAGTAATTATTTTCACTTCATTTTAAAATAAAATCTCAAATAGAAAATTCTGTAGGTTCTTGAGCAAATACTATCAAATTCCTCATTCTATTCTTTCCCTTGCTCCCTTCCAAGATGGAGAAACACTAATTTGACAGACATATTCCTAGAAATTGTTTGAATTATACTTAGGAGATAGAATCCCTGAAGTAAAATGCAAATGACTTAGGAAAACTGTCTGCTCTCTGTGGCCTAGCCTGGTTTACCAAAGTTGCTTTCTCTTGGATTTCAGGTAAAAGTTCCACCTAACAATTGTTCTTCTGAACAGTTCAACATCGGTTTGTTTAAACAGGACAAATGATTGCATCAGAATTGGGATGAAATCACAATGCTGTATGGTTGTCTTTGCCCAGGGAAGCCCAGAATATACAAATATAATCCCAGACATAGCAAGGCATCCCTCTAGGGTCTCAGAGAGAAATATTTACCAAAGGAAGTCAGCATGACAGTCAATTGTTATATGGAACTTTTACCTGAAATCCAACCGATCCACAAGGCAAGGTTGAGTCCCGGTTCTGTGGGAGAGGACCGAGGACACTGGGGTGGGCCTGGAGTGTGGGTTTATGGCTACTGGCTGGGAGGCTGAGACTGTCTGGGCCAGTCTGGTGTTGAATGGGCTGGGAGTCTCCATCCTGGGAAGCTCCATGGAGCCTGGTGGCGCTGGGGTGGGCCCAGAGCAAGGGTCTGCAGCAGCCTGCCCTGAGCTTGGGGCCATAGGAACCACCTGGGGAAATCGGTACTTGCTTCGTTTTCCTTCCTCCCTCCCCCCAGATGTAGGTTTTCCCTGACCATGCTGGGGTGTGGAGTGTTGGGAGAAGAATGACAGGGGTAATGTGAAACTGCCTTTCTTGCCCATTTAAGTGCATCTTTTCTAACTTCTATGCTTTACCCGGGTGCTATAGTCCCTTACCTGGAATCCTTAGCTACGGTAATCTTATTTTCAGGAGTAAGTAGTTGTTCAGACTGATGTTTCTGCTAAGAGGTGAGGGCTGGAAATTCCTATTCTGCCATCTTGCGTCTTGCTTTGCTCATGTCACATCCTCCCACACCATTTTTCACTGGAGCCTTTCTAATAGGAGTGTAGTTACTTCTCATTGTGGTTTTAATTTTTGCATTTCCCTAATGGCTAATGATGATGAACATCTTTTTATATGCTTATTTGCCATTCATCTCTGTTCTTGTTTTTGGCCATTGTCTAAATGAAAAGGTTTTTTTAAATTGTTGAGTTTTGAGAGTTCTTTATATATTCCAGATACATTTTTTTTGTCAGCTATGTGGATTACAAGCATTTTCTCTCAGTCTGTAGCTTATAATTTTGTCCTCTAACATCCATTTGCTGAAAAGTGTATCCTTCCTTCACTGAATTTTCTTGCACTTGGTCCAAATTCAGTTGGGCGTATTTCTGTGGGTCTATTTCCATTGATCTACATTCCTCCGTGCTGTCTTGACTACTGTAGCTTTTTCAGAATTGTTTGCTATTCTATTGTTTACCTTTCCATATAAACTTTAGAGTAAGATTTTCTATATGTATGAAGATGTTGGGATTTCATAGAACTTGCATCTAACCTACATATCAATTTAGGGAGATTTTTCCTCTTTACTATGTTGAATCTTCCAATCCATGTACACAACATGTCCGTTTATTTAGAGCTTTGATTTCTTGCTTCAGTATATTGTAATTTTTAGCATGCAGATCTTATAGGTACTTTTACATTTCCTCTTTTTAGGCTTTACTTATTTCATTTTTGGGGAGTGATTGTAAATGACATTGTGTTTTAAATTTTGGTCTCTACCTATTTGTTGCTTGTATATAGAATTATGATCTATATGAATGTGTTGGTCTTGCTTTCTGTAACCTTGACAAATTTTGTTTTAGGAGATTTTTTCTTTTTCTTTTTCTTTTGTAGGTTTATTGGTATTTTCTACATAGACAATCATGTCACCTTTAGATAGAGACAGTTGTATTTCTTCTTTTCCAATCTCTACGCCTTTTGTTTGGTAAAGAGTATTTTTGCTCCACAGGGCATAACAATCCCTTCAAGGCCCTTCTCACAACAGCTAGTCCTAGTAGACAGATATTATGAGTGGTGCCTAGTTGACTAGGAAGAACTTCAGCCTCCTCTTCATTTTTTTTTTTTTTTTTTTACTTTTTAAAGAGAAAATGAAATTTCCATGCAAAGCTTGAATTGAAGGACAAATGTCCTTTGCTTCTTCTCACGTATTTGTGAGGGCAGATTTCTTACTCCGTCAAGAAGGAATCCCATCATGAGTACTGGCCTACCCTGGCTCTGAAGACTTTACCCAAATCCTGGATTTGTCCTTGACTAATGAGTGCCAAGCTCTATTCAGAACAGTGTCCAGGGCGAGGATCAAGACAGCTTTACTGTACTACATACCTGCTGTGCTGCTTCTACGAAACTTTCTCTGATCCTTCTATGCAGAATTATTCCATCTTTTGTGAATTCCCATTAAAACATATACTCTTCTGAGAGCCTTTCATCACATCCTTCCTCTGTCTATCTTTCTGCCTACTGAGACAGATACTCCTCTAATTCTTACTCTTTTCATTGAGGTTATAAGAAAGAATTCTATCCATTCCTGGTTTCTTTTGAAATTTCTGCTGAGACAGAAGCCTGCCTCAAATCCCATAATCCTTGGTGGAGGCCATATACTTGGGTGAACCTTTTTTGTTACTTTCCCCTCACAGACCTCTGTATTAAGCCACTGGCTTCTTCACGAAAGACAGATACACATGACTATTTTTTTCAACTGTCTATCATCTCCATCAGGCTCAGGAGGGAATGCCTCCATCATAAGATTGGATTCTCAGAAGTATAAACCTGTGTCAGCTCAATAGAGACTGCAACTTGAACCAGTTGATTCTCTTTTTAGAAATCAATCTGTGTTGATACTTACATTTTTTTCTACTTCTCCATAGCTTGCCTTCGATATCTCATCCTATCTCAAAAAAGAAAAGAATATCGTTGCCTTTAAAAAAAGATTTCTGAGGTTATGATGGTTCATAATCCACACTTTACTAAGGCAAAAGTTGATTTACATTAATTAAAATTTATTTAAATTAATTTATTCTGTACACCTGGATGTGACATCGCAAGAAATTTTAGATGGCCACCAGCTGGGTGGAAATATAATTTCCTTCAAAAAGTATTGTACACCCTACTCTGTACCCATCAAGGTGATGGGCACTTAAGCAAAGAGACATGTTAGACACTATTTCATGCCTCTTGGAGTGTATAGTCTGCTTGAATGCACGACATGCAAAAGCACTCAATGCAGCCTTGCTCTATGGTTAAAACTAGTTGTGATTCATGACCTCAAAACGCCTTCTTTATAGTTAGCTTTTCTAGGATATTTCCTCTGAGTTCATTTTCTAACATGTTGTTGATTAATTGATTGATTGTTCCAATGTGTTTTGTTGTATGTATCAAATGAGTCACGTCTTCAGTGTGATACAGTAAAGCCGAATAAACAAGCAGGTGTTGAGAGATGTTGGGATTGCTCTGCCAGTCATGATCTCTGTTGTTACCTTCTGTGTCACTCCTGATCAGCCTGTGAACACTTTTCACTGGAAAGCCAAGATGAAAAATGACTGCTGAGTTCCTTAATGCTGTGTTACCATACATCATCTGCAAGTGGGTTGGCTAGGACTCCTGGTTGCCTGGAAATTATTTTAGGTTGCTCTGAGCTCTGAGTCAAACTGTGGGTGTCACAGAATGACCCTCCTTCTTCTGATAGCCTTGCAAACTTCCAATTACATTCTACTTTCAAACATTTACTGGGTGGAAGATTTTGTTCTGAGGGCTCTATAAATGTGTCCTGCCTTCAAGATACTTATAGTGTGGGGAAGGGACAGAAAATATACACCATCAGCTGTACCACAAAATATCGTGTTGTGAGTGCCATCAAAGAGAGGCCAACAAAGGCTTCAAGAGACTTAAAGTGAGAAAGATTAATTCTGAGCTGGAGACTATGGAAGAGATAGGAGAATTAGAATGATATGTTATAGCTTGAGTAGGATGGTCACAGCTAAATTTTGTGGAGAGGGCTTTCCAAGCAAAGAACATAGAGAATAAAAGCATAGCAGCAGAGAGAAGTTTTTGGAAGATGATGAGTAATCTGAACTAGCTGGATTTGAATGGTTATAGGACACTAGACATTTATGTTAGACTTCATGTTTAGAAAAAAATTTGGACATTGTTGTGTGACAAATCAAGTGTTCTTTTTTTAAATGATGTATTTCATTGATTTTCTTTTTTTTTTTTTTGTTTACTTATTTATTTTGAGAGAGAGAAAGAGCATGAGCAGGAGAGGGGCAGAGAGAGAGAGAGAGAGAGAGAGAGAGAGAGAGAATCCCAAGCAGGCTCACACTGTCAGCACAGAGCCCAATGTGGGGCTTGAACTCCTGAATGGGGAGGTCATGACCTGAGCTGAAATCAAGAGTCAGATGCTTCACTGGTGGAGCCACCCAGGCGCTCCATGAATCAAGTGTTCTTATACAGAGGATGCGGTTATAAGTTTGTTGTTTAAGATTAACAACTCAGGAAATGATAGAGAGCATAAATTGCATACACAGAAAAAGAGAGTTCATTTGGGATCTGCTGTTTCATTCACGTTGGAGGTAACAGAAGTTCTCCTTTGGTCAGTCATTGTGAATATGGCAAGGTGAGATAATGAGCAGGTCAGCAATGAAGACTTTAGGCATAACTGGAGACCTCAGGTGTTTTTTTTTAATATATATTTTTAATGTTTTATTTATTTTTGAGAGAGAGAGAGACAGTATGAGCAGGAGAGGGACAGAAAGAGAGGGAGACACAGAATCTGAAGACAGGCTCCAGGCTCCGAGCTAGCCATCAGCACAGAGCCCAACGTAGGGCTCCAACTCACAAACTGAGAGATCATGACCTGAGCCAAAGCCGGATGCTTAACCGATTGAGCCACCCAGGCACCCCTAATTTTGTTTTGTTTTTTGATGTTTAGAGTCTAAAGGAGCCCTCATAGGAGTTAGATCATCACTGTTCAAAAGAAATGTAATAGGTAATTGAACTCATAAAGGCAAACTGTATATGTAATAAAAATTTAATAGCCACCTTGACAAAAAAAGAAAAAATGTAAATTTAATTTTGATAATTTTTAAGTCAAATATCAAAAACATTATCATGTCAACATGGAATCAATATAACAATATTGATGAGATATTTTCATTCATATTTTCTTATCCATGTCTATGAAACCAGTGTGTACTTTATACTTAACAGAATACTTCAGTTTGGACCAGTCATATTTCAAATGCTCATTAATGACGTGCTAGCTAGTGGCTACTCTATTAGACAGCACAGACTTGAGTATACTTTTACTTATCTACTTACTGCGAATCAGCTTTTGCTAATCTACTACTTATTTCAATAAACTTTATTAATCTTCTTATTCCATTGTAACATATTAGCCTCTTTCAGTGACTGACTCCTAGCACGGTGGTCTGGTTTTACTATGTTTACAGCTCTAGGGCATGGCAGAGTTTCTAACAGAAGTTAAGTCCTCAGAGAGATGATTGTTACTCAGGTGTAGCAGAGAATGCAGATTTGGGGCCGGTCCTTATGTTGGACAGTTGAGATGTGGATGTAGGTGTGGGAAGAAAAGCAAAGGTTTATACTTCTTAGTCTGACTCAGTTCTGACTTAGGAAATAATCTCCCATTATCCCTATTGAAGCAAATGTGACTAAAAGACAGTGAAAAGTATTCCTTTCATCCTCATATTTATATCAAATATTCACAGGCAAGAAATTGGTATAAATAAAGTTGCTTGGAGCCACTGATGAAAAGTTCCTTAAAAATATTTAGCATTTTCGGGGCGCCTGGGTGGCTCAGTCGGTTAAGCGTTGGATTCTTGATTTTGGCCCAGGTCATGATCTCATGGTTTGTGGGATTGAGCCCCATGTCGGGCTCTGTGCTGACAGTGTTTGGGATTCTCTCTCTTTCCCTTTCTCTCTCTGCCCCTCCCCCGCTCACACGTGCAAATTCATTTTCTCAAAAATAAATAAACTTAAAAAACACTAGGATTTAAAATTGTATGTGTTTAGCATTTTCACTACGCTAAAAAAAAAAAAAAAGCCTCATGGCTGAAATGTATTTCTTTATTAAAAGTGGAGTTAATTTTTTTTTTGCATTTTTGAAATGTTTCCCTTTAATGTCATATAACTGACATTCTTTTTCTTTTCCCTGTTGTATTAGTCATATTTTAAGAATTTTTATTATCTTATGATGTTTTGCCATCTTAAAAAATCTTGCTGTGTGGGGAGAGACTGCCCCTCCCAGGGCTAGCCAATTCTTAGAGATTGCAGTGGTTTGGTAGGCAGTACGTCTTTCAGGTGCAAATCAACCAATCTGGGGCATTTATTCACCCAACAAATTATATTAATTTACACATCAAGCCAGTATTTCTCCTGCCTTAAATCATCACAGGGTTGGGTACCGGGCAGCAAGAGACTGCTGCTACAGCTTAAAACCTCCCAAATTATTAAAAATAGACAAACCTAAATTGTTTCCCAGTCCTGCCTGGTTTTTCCTGTGGAAACATGAAAAAAGGCTACAGCCCAGGCTTCCCGCTCGCTCCTGCTTCTGCCTCCTGACCAAACCCACCAGGCTTTCCATCTGGCCCTGCATGACATGATGTGCCTTCTTCTCTAGAGAAATGGAAATAATAAATTCTTCTTTCAGAACCATTGGCCTCGGTGTTACAACTCAGTCACCTCCATAAATTCAAATCCCAAGAGCACACATGAGACACATACATGTCTACTTCTCTGTCCCAGTTACTTTATACTTCTGTTACTTTGGACACACATTTTTACCAGGACATAAATTTAGAACCCAGGCTAAAAGGTATGTCAGAGGATTTAATATTGTGCCTTCACAGTAAATAGAAAGCTTTCAGGGCATAGGGCAACTGAGGAATTAAGAGCTGTGGGTAATGAGAAAAAAGGAAACACTATTTACACGTTCTTATAAAGTACATTATGGAGGCATGAAGGCCTCCATAGAATGTTGCTTATGTGTCTAGTACATGCTGGGTATTTTTCCTATCCCCTCTCATTTAATCACTCTCAGTATACAGAGAAGACCCAAGATATAAATGACTTTCTTAAGGTCAAACAACTAGGTGTAGACTGGATTTGAACCCAGATCCTTCTTGGTTCCTCACCCTTGCTCTCATCGTTGCACTGCATTCCTCCTTCTGAAAGATGGAAAGCCGTGAATTGAAGAGTTGACCTAAACACATTTTGAGGGCTGCAGCTTTTGTGATGTTTTCGTATTCTGAGTGCCTGACACATGGCATGTTTTCGATATAGTATTCACATGTCAAGAATACTAAGGGAACATCACAGATTTTATTTACAACAAACAGGGTACGAAGTATAGTGGAAGACAATGGCTGACATTGATCGCCGAGAGATTATTTCTCATACTGGGAAAGGAGGCACTTCAGGCTCTCGAGGTCCAACTGGAATGCTGGTGGCAAACGGGGAGACCTCTGTACAGAGGAGAGGGGATTTATAGCTGCCAAAACAAATAAAAAAGAAAAAGGAGTGGCAATTTTCAGATTTTGGGTGGGGGGGGGAACTTATGATTCCATGATCTAATTTATTGATTTTCTTGAATCTACTATATCGAATCTACTACTATAACTCAATCTGTATTTGTGAAATATTTTACAAGTTTATTTATTTTGAAAGAGAAAGAGAGCACATGAGTGAGGAAGGAGCAGAGAGAGAGAGAGAGAGAGAGAGAGAGAGAGAATCGCAAGCAGGTTCTGCATTGCCATTGCAGAGCTCAGTGTGGGACCTGAACCCATGAACTGTGAGATCATGACCTGAGCCCAAGTCAAGAACCGGATGCTTATCCAACTGAGCCACCCAGAAGCACTCTCACTTGTGAGATTTTAATGGAAACAGAGACTCTGATACTTCAGAATGGAGAAATATAATTTGGGAATTTCCTAGGCAATGAGTGAACATAGAAATGGAGTGTAGCAATAGAACACACACCTTTCATAGCTGCTGGAGAAGAATGAATCAAGCAAAGATTTTTCTTCCATGATAAAATATTTTATGTCAAAACATTTTCCTTATGGATAAATGAGTAGAAAGGAAAAGCAAGATGGAGATGAATAAGAAGCTACATGAAAAGCAAAGAAGAGTGTCTCCAGCAGACTTAACTTATTGCATAAACAACAGGATATGAAATTGGCTCAATAGGGTTATATCGTTGGAAGTTTGGGATCAAATGGAAAATAAACATTTCATTTGATTCTCATATGTGATTTTTAAAATTACTTTTGCATTAGAATATTTCTTTATGGTTTGATGGATTCTGATTGTGCTCACTGATGATGACCTTTTTGACTCTGTAGACCATTTCAAATTCTAAAACATCAAGGGGACAGTTTCTTAAAGTTTAAACTTCAACATAATGAATTTATAATGCTTGGAAATCAGGATGAACAATTTTAAGTTAAAGAGAAAGATGTGGAGAAGATGAAGTGACATAATGTGGATTTAGCAGGAAGATTCTTAATGTGTTTCCCCAGCTATAGCCCTGCTAACTGCACTCTGCTCATAGATTACTGGAAGGCAGCAGATCATAGAAGAAAGGGTGTTTCTATACCGGGTGAAGCAGTGAAAGCTGGAAAAGTGACTCATTGCTTCTAAATAGGAGCTATTTCAGTTTCCTTTCATTTGTGTACTTTTTAGTACGGTGCAAGAATATACAGTGTGACTTCTAGATGTTCCATTCTCTAGAACAATTTATTCTAAAACACATTTTGTTCTCTAGTGAATTTAAAATAGGTAAAAGCAAACAGTTTTCTAAGTTTAGGGAGAGGAAGTAAAAAGGGAGAAATAGGGAGGAGGAATTAAGAAAGGTGAGTCACTTGCTAGCGAGCTTCAGAGAGTCTCAGAATTAAATCAGTTGTCCCCTAAGTGTCAAGGACAAGACAGTGAGAACATAATTAGAGCTTAGTGTCAAGGATGGGCTCGAAATAGGGTGTTTGCCAGGAGACACCTTCCTCCTCTGGGTTTGATTTTATATCCTTCTAGAAAAATTCCCAGATTAAAGCACTTTGTGAAAGGATCCACTTTCTTGATTTTTTTCTTTCATTCTAGAGTAGAGAACGTGTAAATTCTGAGGGAACAGAAAATCTAAAATATGTGAGATAATCCCCCCAAATACTGAATGTAAATGTAACAATCTGAAAGATAATAGAATTTCTTTTTCTTGTAAAATTTTCATGTTTTTCTGTAGCTTCTTCCTTCCCTTTGTTTCTCATTTCACCACAGGAATTTGATCAAAAATGAAAAATCAAAAACAAAGGAACAGAAAGACCTCACTTACAGTATGGTAATGGTTTTAGGCTTTTAAAGTTATTATAGAGTATTCGATCCAGTTATTATTTTTTTTATTATTGAGTTGTTGATGTTCTTTTTATCTTTTGGACACTAATTCCTGATTACACATATGATTTGCAAATATATATTCCCATTCAGTAGGATGACTTTTCATTTTGTCGATTTCTTTTCTGTGCAGAAGCCTTTTAGTTTGATGTAGTCCCACTTGTCTATTTTTGCTTTTGTTACCTGTGGTTTTGGTGTCATATCCCAGAAAAACGATACAGCAGCTGTGGAAAACATTGTGCAGTTTCCTTGAGAAGCTAAAACTAGAACTACTGTATGATCCAGCGATCCCCCTTCTGGGCATAAATCCAGAGGAAATCAGACTCTGGAAGAAATATCTGCAGTTGTACTTTCATCGCAGCATTATTCGTCATAGTCAAGACATGGAAACAACTCAAGAGTCCATGACAGATGAATGGATAAAGCAAATGTGGTATATGTATTCAATAGACTGTTATTCGGGCTTAAAAAAGAAAGAAATCTTGCCATTGGTGGCAACATAGATGAACCTGGAGAACATGCTAAGTAAACTAAACCAGTCATTGAAGGACAAATACCTCATGATTCTACTTACATGAGGTAACTGACATAGTCAAACTCATAGAGGCAGAGAATGTAATAGTGGTTTTAGGAGCAGGAGTGTGGGAGAAATGGACAGCGGTTGTTCAATAAAGTTTTCATCATGCAAGATGAATACATTTTAGAGTTCTATTAAAAAAAAAACAGGGGCGCCTGGGTGGCTCAGTCAGTTAGGCATCCGACTTCAGCTCAGGTCATGATCTCACAGCTGGTGGGTTCGAGCCCTGCGCGGGGCTCTGTGCATACAGCTCAGAGCCTGGAACCTGTGTCAGATTCTGTGTCTCCCTCTCTCTCTGCCCTTCCTCTGCTCACGTTCTATCTCTTTCCTTCAAAAATAAATAAACATTTATGTTTATTAATATTAAATTAATATTAAACTGAAACAAAGGGACATAAAGAACTCTTTGGAGGTGATGAATATGTCCTTTGCCTTTATTGTGGTAATGGTGTTCTGGATGTTTGCATATGCCCAAACTCATCAAATAGTGCATGAAATACGTGCAGCGTTTGTGTGTGTGTGTGTGTGTGTGTGTGTGTATAAATTACACAGCAATAAAGCTGTTAAAAATTCTGGACTATTTGAAACTGACAAAAAAGTACAGAGAATAATATTATAACAAACTGACACTTAGCCACCACCCAGTATTTTGAAATATTATTTGATCTTCTCTTCTTTCTTCTTTAAAACATAAATTACAGAGAAGTTTAAGACTCCTGGCTATCCTACTGTGATCCCATCCATGTCTCCCCAAAGATAAAAACAGTGTTTGTGAATTTGTGTTTAAGTTTTCCATGCAGGAACTTCATGAGCAAAGAGAATCCTACATATATCGCCATCAGGTTTGCAACTTGGTAAATGGGAGCCAGTTGGCCATACTGCATGAAGTTGGTGATGTAGCTCTGGCTGTGAAAGAGGGGCTCTATTGCAGGGTGTAAGCCCAGAGAAAATCTTGCTGGTTTGTACAGGGGGACATGTCCATTTCATTGAAGCCTCTGTTGGAAGCAATAAAAATTACTTACTTATAAATTATTTTTATTGTGTCAAACACAAAAATATTTGTGTCGAGCTTACATTCCATTACTAGATGTGTATGAAATGAGAGGGAAAAAAAGGTAAACAATACAAAGTGTGAAAAAGAAAAAATCTTTAGGACAGATGTAAATATTGTGTTAGGCTGTACACTTTTTAAGCTTTATTTCAATCCGTTGGATGAGCAGTAATCATATCCTTCCTACTCAAAGTGTGGTCCGTGGACCAGAGGAGGGCCAGGTTCTTAGGGTGTGTGTTAGAAACACTGACTCTCAGCCCCACTCTAGGTTTACTGAGTTAGAATCAGCATTTTTACAAAAGCACCAGGTGATTTGTATGCATCCTGGTTTGGAAGCACAAGTCTAGAACAGCTGTCCTTAATTTTTATGTCTCAGCAGGCTGATGGGTCAAGATGAGCTGCGAGGTGAATACAAATACACTGTTAGTAATGATAAAGTACACACTTTTTTGAACGCTTTAAAGAATAAGAGCAAATCTGAACTATATGGCATGGTACCAGCCTTCAAACTCATGTGCATTTCCTGAGTGAAAGAAGCAGCACTGAGGTGGATCTATAGAGATAAGGATGAGCAATGTGACAGTGCAGATATTTGAGTGATTGTGAGGGGATCCTGGGGCGGGGGGGGAGGCACGTGCTTTGTGACTGTGAGAGGCGAAGGTGGTGATTATCACAGAGCAGCATCCCAGGTAACTGATAGCCAATGATGGCAAGTGTCTGCTTTCAGAGAGGACCATTCACTCATTGAACAAATATTTACTTGTTCCTTGCATATGCTACCTCCTCTGCTAGACCCCAGGGAGCAGTGGTGAACACCACAGACAGTCCATGTTACAGTGGAACCTACAGTCTCTCAGGGAAGGCAGTAGGACTGTCACACATTAACAAGTATGACTGTCCAATGAATCTTACAGGAAGAGAGGCGTGAATCTTACAAAGATAGTTAGGCAGGTAGGTAGGTAGACAGTTGAGAGATTGGTAGATGATAGATAATTGTTACATAGAAAGACACATTGATAGAATGAGAACAAATAGCAGAGCCGTCTATTGGAGTCGGTGTGCCAGATGGCCACACATTAGAAGCTCTTGAGATGTAGAGAGAAATGTCTGATTTTAATAGAATATGTGTACTCATTAGAATATGCAGATGTAAAGGAAAGCAGGACAACAAAACCTTAGGCACTGGCTTTAAATAAAATGGCCAGACAGGTGGGATTTTAAAAATTATTTACCATGATTCAATAGACATACAAATTGAGAAGAGCAGTAGGTTATTTGTGAAGAGGCATTTGGAAACCTTGATTCAAATATTATCCAGATTCCTCAAGACTCTTTTCTGAAGCTTTCAGATGCACCTACAGTTTAATTATACACTGAACCCCACGCTTCCTCCCCTGGAGCTGGAACCAGCTTTCTCTCAAGGGCTCACAGGGAACTCCCAAATGCTTTTTATTTGAAGAAAATGACATGTGAAGTAGTCTGGGTTTTTAAAAATGCCTTCTTTGAAGTGCTTGGGCAGGTCAGTCAGTTAAGTATCCCAACTCTTGCTTTAGGCTCAGGTCATGATCTCACAGTTATGGAATCAAGCCCCACATCAGGCTCTGTGCTGCCAGTGCAGAGCCTGCTTGGGATTTTCTCTCTCCCTTTCTCTCTCTGATCCTTCCCTGCTCCCTCTCTCTCTCCCACTCCCTCTCTCTCAAAATAAATAAACTTTAAAACATATAAATAAAATGTATTCTCTGCTACCTCTTACTGCTATTTTCCTAGCCTGCCACTATGACAAAGAGACAATGGACAAGGGAACCACTCAGGTGCCCTGTCTGGGAATTTCTGTTTTTTAAGGTATCATATCGGAAAAGTAATGTGATATGATATCATATCTGGTATCATATCAGAAAAGTACTGTGTCAAGAAAACATTATAACCATAACCAAATATATATTATATGATATGTAAAAAGACATACATAATATATACATTTATATGTGGGGGGTGTGTGTTCTCCTAGTATTTCCTTTTCCTCAGCGCTTCTGCTGCTATTTCAAGTTTATTACCTCCTTAAAGAAGAGCTAAGACAGTAGAAAGAGAAAAAAAAAAACAAACTCAAAGTTTTCCTCTGGGTTTTGAATTTCAAAAATCGAATCTAGCCTTCAGAGGAGAAAAGGCATGGACATTAAGTTTGGGAGATCCTAATAAAGAAAACAAACGTATATCCCCTGATGTTCTGATTGGATAAATGTCCCCCGAGCCATAGGACAGAGCATCAGAAAGGAAGTGAGAAGAGCACTGGGCTCTTGAAAAGGTGGGTGAGGGGCGATTTCCTGTGTTTCTGTGAGGCCAGCCTTGGAAGGATAATAAAAGACCCAGATATGTTTGGGAGACCGAGAGTAGAGATAGGCTGGGCCATGATTCTCAGACAGTTGGGAGGAGAGCAGAACTCCAAAGAAGGAATTGATGTCCTCATGTGGATTTAGGCAGAGGAGGTTTCGTTGGCCGGGGAGACTTTCACTTCCACCGGGTGATATGGCACAACAGAGCGATTCTGGGCGGCTGTGGTGGCACAGAGGTTCGGTCATGCTGTAGGCAGCATGACTTGGATGGCCCCAACTGGTATGGAGGCTGCGGGAGGAGCATGTGGAGACAGCTGAGGCTGAGCTGGGCTAAGGCCGCCTGCAGTCGGGAGGCAGGGATGACACCCGGCAGGTGGACCCACGGGAACAGGCTCATCGGACTCAGATGTCTATTCTCCCAGGCCATAGCTTCAAGCCTCTACTCCAGAATTGTCGTGTTACCTCAGAATAGGAAGGGCGCAGAACTGATAAAAATTTAGGTTTCAACTCAGGAGAATGAGGATTCAAAGTATAAACTGAGTTGAAAACAATAATGTCACAGTTCTTCACATTAATTTTTTTGCCTAAAGTTTGTGCTCATCACAGTAGCTTTCTCAGTATTTGTGTGCGATTGAGGTTTGGAATTGAGATACATTTATGGAAGACGGAGATCGTCTTTCCCCTTCTCGCTCCTTCTTACCTTAATGCATCACGTTATCTGCGATGGAAGCATTTCTGTTCCTCCAGTTTACTTCTACCTTTCCCTAATTTGTTCATCAATATCGCTCTTCTCCATTGCGATAAGAGACAATGCAGACAATAAATATCAAACCCAGAAATATGTCTGAGGACACCTTCAGACATATGTCAGATAACACTCGTTTCTCACAAATTCTGAAGGTATCATTCTGTCAGCTCCCGAAGCCACTTACCTTGTCTTCTGAAGCCCAAGTTATTCTGGGTGTAATGACGCAGAGTCACTATAGTCTAGTGAACAAATATCAAACACGTAGAGAGAGGAAATGGATGGAGAAAATAGAGGAAAGGTGGAACTGACTTAAGGATTTAGTTGGAGAGAAGGGAGAACGTGGAGGTGTGGCCACAATTTTCTTGTGGAAAATATATACTAGGTTGCTTACGTGTCACTTCCCCTGCCAGGGAGAATATGTACTGAGTCAAATGTATGCCTTTTACAGGTGCTTTGTGTGGACCCGTGAGCACTTGGGAGCAATGTCTACCTCTCTAGAGAGCTGAGAATTCTGTAAGATTTTTAAAAGCTTTTTTTTTTTTTTTGCCTTTGTTGAGGTAGACGCTTTTGCATGGCAACCTCACCCTTGCTGCGTTGCTCCGGTGTTGCAGCTAGCTTAGCCAGCGGCAGCACAAGGGCACCATTTCTTTTTTCTTTTTCTTTCTTTTTTTTTTTTTTTAAATATTATTTGTTTCTAGGAGAGAGAGAGAGACAGCGTGAGCAGGGGAGGGTCAGAGAGAGAGAGGGAGTCACAGACTGAAACAGGCTCCAGACTCTGAACTGGCAGTCAGCACAGAGCCCGACGCGGGGCTCGAACCCACGAACCGCGAGATCATGACCTAAGCGAAAGTCGGACGCTTAACCGACTGAGCCACCCAGGCGCCCCACAAGGGCACCATTTCTACACTAAGAGCAACAGAAATCACTGTTGTAATGACAGAGAGAATCATTCTGTTGTCTTTGTAAGCCCCACCCTCCATCTTCCAAGGTGCCGTCATTTTATTGTTGAACAGCATGGATGGACTTAGAGTGTATTATGCTAAGTGAAATAAGTCAGACAGAGAAAGGCAAAGATATCATTTCATGTATACGAAGTCTGAGAATTTAAAAAACTAAGAATTTAAGAATTTAAATGAGAATTTAAGAAACAAAACAAATGAATAAAGAAAAAGCAGAATCAGACCTATAAACACAGAGAACAAACTGATGGTTGCCAGAGGGAGGAGGGGAAGAGCATGGGCAAAATGGGTGAGGGGGAATGGGAGATACAGGCTTCCAGTTATGGAAGACGTAAGTCATGGGAATAAAAGGTACAGTATCGGGAATATAATCACTGGCAGCATAACAGCGTCGCATGGTGACAGATGGTAGCTACAATGGTGGTGAGCATAGGATAACGTAGATAAGTTGAATTATAACGGTTGTACACCTGAAACTATTGTAACCTATGTCAACTATACTCAAGTGAAAAACAAACACACAAACAAACACACAAGGAAAGACAAAAGCCCTCAGTGGGAAACGCCACTTCCCCTCCAGTCAAGCTGGCTGTGTGGTCACCATGGGAACTGGCTGCCATTCTCCCAGTGAATTTAATCGGCACTCGGTGTGTTATGATCACACTGTCGTGGAGAAGACCTGTGGATAGCGTTTCACACCACCTGCATTCAAAGAGGAAATCACCTCCAGTTTGTTTGTGTCTAAGGTCGATGCTTGTCTAGAAAGCTGACCCCCCAGCACCACTTAGAACAGTGTAGAGTGGTGGGTGGTGAATGCTGGGGAGACAGCTGGGAGGGGATTTGTTACTCAGGATCCAAGGCTGCAACTTTGTCTGTGTGAAGAAGCCAATTCAGCACTTATTCGCAGACAGATAGAGCTCCTGTGCGGACTTTCCCACTTTAGGGAGCAATAAAACAGATGAGGAAGGAGAGAGAGGTTGGGCAGTGGTGGGAGACCATGGGAAAGGTTCCATCAACCAGGGATGGGCTGCTATGTCTCTGTCTGTTGACTTTTCTTCCCTGATACCACACCCTTAACATGTGGCTGGTGTCCATTAAATATTTGTTCAATGAATGAATAAATATTGGGGAGTGTAATGGATTAGACTACAGTTATTTTAGTAATTAAGGAATCCGCAATAATGGAACGATAAGCATTTCGTCTAATTTTTTGTCATCTATAGTCCTGATGTTTTGTTGTGACCAATTGTCATAAAATTGTGTAACAGTTAGCTACACAACAGCTAGCCAATAAAAATGATTGTAGGTCGAGCAACTCTGTGGAGGTATTTTTGTATTTCCAAAAACATGATTATAGACCCCAAAAAGAGGAATCTCTGCATATAGCGAAATTAACTAAGACTCCCTTCCCACCACCAGGGAAGCAAAGGGGAATGCGTTCAATAGTTGCACAATCGATGACAATGGCTCAGGCAGAGCCATTATTCTTTTATGTGAAAAGCGAGTGCTTTGCAATGACAACTAGGCAAGAAAGAAGCAAGAGTCTATGAACACAGTACCACCAAGGTCTTATTTCTCAAAGAGTAGAAGGAAGACCCCACGAATGGGAGGAATGTGCTTTCTTCTTATATGATTATACTCCCCTTTATTAGATGGTTCTAGAGGGACATGGCTCAGTCGTTATTGCTAAAGAGTTTCTGCTGGCTTCTTCTACTCATCGGTGCATAGCCCATGGTTCCCCTCAGAACCAGCAAAAACCTGAACAAAGGAAAATGTCTATTCCAAGTTTGCTGAAATCTGACGTGGCCGACTTGGCAGTAATGCAGGAAGAGACAAAGATATCCACAGAGTTTTCATGGGAGAGAAGTAGAATTTTCCTAGAGGTGAAGGGGTGGGAGTCTGAGGAAAGTGAGTTTTCCAACCGAAGAGAGGATCAAAGTGTCACTTTGTAAACGGGGAATGTAGGGTTAGGGAACAAGATAACCCCCATGGGGTGAGAGGTCCTCCAACAGCCTGGATGGAGGAGTTGCATTTTCTGATGCTTTTTCGTGGTTCAGGGGAATGAATTAATTAAATAAGGTTACAACTCCTGGTCTTATTTTAGATTCCTTTAGGCTGCTTCCTTGATCTTTCTGTAAAAGATTATTCAAACCTCTGTCAGAGGTCAAGGTCAGGGCTCCTTGTCCTTCTTACCTCCTCCTGGGTTACCAGACTGAGGATATTGACCAGCAAACAACCCCAGAGAGATGGTAAAGCCCATTTCATAAACTTCGCCTCTGGAGACAGGCCGAAGATGCACACTGATCTATCCTTTAAGGTAAAAAGGGCTCCATGCACATTGCATTTCATAGAAACATACCCTCCACTGTCTTTGCTAAAGACGAAGGTGTCCTATGGACCAGGGTGATTCTACAAGTCAGAACTTTTGTTGCTTCTTGTTTGAAAGGATTGAAAGTTAAAACATTAACTTTCCTTTTTCTAAGTTTCACCCTTAAATGACATTCCTAAATGAGATTTTAAGTATTCCAAAATCTAATAAGATAAAATTAGAAAAATAAAAACTATTTCTGCAAGGTGTTAGAATTCCATTAGACAAACACGTTTAGTTTAGTCTTATCTTCATTTTATATATATTGGGTATATTGCCTTATTTTCCAGGTCATCTTAGCATGTCATTTAATGTCCATGTAAGCCCATACATTTCTTTACATGTATCTGGTATATTTTTGTTTTCCAGGGGGAATTCATGTCGGTTATATGTATTATATAATTAGGTGTGGCATTGCTTGGATGTTGCAGATTCAACTACATCGATGCATGATCTTGCCTGCATAATGAAAACCTGAGATCAATCTGGCATTTGAATCTGGTTCCTTCTTACCATTAATCCTCTTTGCAAACAATTGTTGTTTCCTTAGCAACTGTATTAAGTCACTGAATATATTACTTAACTAGTTACTCGGGGGTTTCTCTCAAGGTGAACTGGATTCATTTTCATCTTATTTTTTCACAAGCTTGTTTTGTTAATTATAGTCTTTATAGCATTACTTGCTTTTAGTGTTGCACTCACGTGTGCAATTTGTGGGGAAAATCAATTGTTAAACCTCTGGAATTTCACCTAATGCTCATCATGTGGTCACTTGGCTCACAGAGAAGACTCTTTCCATGATACCATGAAACGTGCTTTTAAGTGTATGAAAAAAGACTCCAGTATTTGCAAATCTACTTCTCATTCCCAACCATCTTGAATTTAGTCAATAATTAAGTGAATCTGTGGAGACAGAAGGCTTTTTTTTTGTATCAATAAAGGGGTTGTCCGTCAAAATTAACCTGACAAAGTATCATTTAGCAGAGTTAGTCAGTCAATCAGGGAAACACATGAGGTTTTCCATTTCTTTTGAATTCTTTTTGCAATATTGAAATGCCTGAGAGTTTATTACATCTTACAGGCCAAGAAAGAGCATTAGGGAACTTGCAAGTTTTCCTTTAGAACATGAGGAGGGAATGTGATGCTTGGAATTCACGTCCCGCAGGTATGCGCATTCTCGCTGTAGTTCAGCTCACTATAGCTTCTCCAAATGACCTCCAAGGAGAGAAGCCAGAAAGGATTCTACAAATGTGTGGACTGTCACCTGTTGACTGAAGGCTAACCGGGATTCCCATGGGAGAGAGGTTAAGACAGAACTGTCACTGCTTTCATATAGACCCCACAGGAGTGCTAAGGTTCAGAAGTCCTGCTCTAGACCTTTCCTTTTTAAATGAGCAGCAGAACCGCATTTGGAAAGCCCATTCAAGTAGAGTGGCCTCACGTGCCAGGCATGGAAAACATAGCTTATTGCTTACTATTTGGTAAGTCCCCCCTCAAGGTGGATTCTGGGAAAGAGAGGATGTTGATTTCTTTTGTTTCTAAATAGATTCAGTACCAAATATCACATTGTGCTTAAGCCTAGAAACTTCCTTTGTGAGCCTCTTATCTATCTTTCTGGTGACTTAATATTTCTTTTTCTTTCTTTTTTTTTTTTTTT
>NW_024080991.1:1804902-1861043 GCF_003009895.1 Hyaena hyaena | reverse complement strand
TTTCCCCTCTCACTCCCCGTAGAGGGTAGAGGGGGATCCCCTCCCACCCTGGAGTCTCCGATCCAGGCCCAATTTTATCTTCCCCGGTTCGCACTCACGTTAGAAGGCTCTCTCAGTGGATTCTGCGTCCTTTTTCTCCCAATCTCTCAGGTTTTGTAAGGTTTCCAATGGCTTCAGATCTTTTCTGTGTGATGTATGGGCGCGAGTGCAAGTACGGAGCTCCTTACTTCTCCGCCATCTTGCCCTCTCTCCTCACTGATTCTTTTTTTGACCATGTCTAGTCTGCTGATGCTCTTATCAAAAGCATTATTCATTTCTGTTAGTTTTTTTTTTTTTTTTAGTTTTAACATTTCCTTTTGATACTTTCTTAGTATTATCAGCTCTGTCTTCTGTCACCTGTTTCTTGCATGTTGTCTACTCTGTCCATTAGAGTTCTTAATATATCAAGTATAGTTCTTTTAAATTCCTTGTCTGATCATTCCAAATTCTGTGCCATATCTAAGCTTTGATACTTGTCTTTCCACACTGTTTTTGCTTGCCTTTCAGTACCTCGTAATTTTTTGTTGGTAGAACTCATAGACCGTGTACCATGTAATAGGATCTGAAGTAAGTAGGCATTTAGCACCAGGTCTTATGTTAATTTGGCTAGGAGACTGACTTTGTCTAATTTTTGCAGTAGCTGGAGGTTCCAGAGCCTTCTCTTTCCTCTGGTGTTCTTATTTGCTGCCCTTCTGTCTGTAGGCCTCCTTATAAACCCTTTCTTAAATGGGACCTGAGCCTGAGAGCTCTTTCAGTATAGTCCACTATTATTATACTGGAGGCCTGTTGTTGTGATGGTAAGTCATGGAAGAAAGGAAAGCAGTTCATAATCTTATGCTTAAGTCTCAGTCCTTAAGGGGGTCTGGGCACTGGGTATGACCTACATGATATTTTCCGAGCTTGTTGTTGTTGTTGTTTTTGTTGTTGTTGTTGTTAAATGAGATAGAACAGCTTTCAGGAGGCTAAAGTTGAGTAATTTCTATTTCCTCATCTTACATAAGGTTCTAGTAGACTTTTCCCTTACTGAGCAGGCCTTTGTGATGGAGAATGTTCTGGTCATATTTAAAACTATTTTTTTCCCTTCCCTGCCAGAAACATGAATGTTTTTTCATGGCTCTTCACCAGGAATACCTGAGTATTTCCAAGTAAAATTCATAACCGTATGGTTTGTCCCCAACACTGCTGACACACAATTTTCTCATTTTGCTACTAGACCACATTGAATCTCCAACAATTCATCACACTTACCATGTAAGTAAGTGTTCCTACCAGTTTATGTTTCCAGCAGCTTCTGTTTCATTTAGGCGGGTCTTAGGTGTGATTTTCTGTATTCACCTGTCTCTCCTTATTTTAGGGTAGCAGTTTGCCCCAAGACCTTGATTCTCTAATTAGTCCAAGAAAAGTCATTGATTTTTTTTTTTCTTATTCAGCTTTTTCTTGTTGAAAAGACAGGAATGATAATTTCTAAACTCTTTGTGTGTCAGAGCTAAAAACCAAAGTCATCTTGAATTATTTTTGAATATTAAAGTAACCTTGAAACTCATGGATAAAGCTCATTTGATTATGATGTATTATAGTTTTTATATGTTCCAGAATTAGTATTATAATTTTCATATGTTAATAATGTTTATATTTATGTTCATACAGGATATTAGTTTGTAATATCCTTTTTTTATAATGTCCTTCTGTTTTGGTATCATAATAATGTTGATTTTACAGAATTAGTTGGGAAGTATGCCCTCCTTTTTAATTTTCTGGGAAAGTTTATATATAATTGATAATTTCTTTTTGAAGTGTTTGGCACAATGAAGTCATCTGAGTTTTGTGTTTATTATTGTGGGAAGCATTTAGGTATAAATTTAATTTCCTACACATAAGGCTATACAAGTAATTTATTTCTTCATAAATATGCTTTGATATTTTATGTCTTTCACTGAAGTTGCCCATTCCACTAAAGGTCTTGAACTTAATAGCATGAAGTTGTTCATAATATTCCCTTAGTATCTCTTTAATATATTTATAGTATTTACAGATGTTATTCATTTATTTCTGATAATAATCATTTTTTACCTTTCTCTCTCTTATGGATATGTACATATGCATATATGTACAAACTTGTTTATTTGTTCTGATAAGTCTGGCTAAAGATTCATTATTTTATTGCATGTCTCAAAGAGCCAGCTTTTGATTTCATTGACTTACCTATACATTTTTTATTTTATTGATTTCTATTCTTTATGATTTCCCTTCTTATGCTTACATTGAGCTTTTTTTTTCTTTTCTACTTTCTTAAGGTGGAAGTTGAAGTCCTTGTTTTGAGACCTTTCTCTTTGCCAGTTAGGTATTTGTGCCATAAATTTCTGAACTGTTTTAGATATCCTGTACACATTGTGATATATTATGTTGTCCTTTTCTTTCCATTCAAAATACTTTTTAATCACTCTTTTGAATTTTTGTATGAAGGAGGAGGTGTTTAAACGTGTTTTATTTCATTTCCAAATGGCTATAGATTATCTAAATATTATTATTAACTTCTAATTTAATCCCTTTGTAATTAGAGAATGGAATTTGGGTGATTTGAATTCTTTTAAATTCATTGAGACTTGTCTTATGTCTGTGAATGAGTTTTATCTAGATAAATTTTTAAAATGCACTGGAAAAGAAGGTGAAACATATATATTTAGTTGGTTGGGGTGGAGTGTTCATTAAGTGTTAATTAGCTCTAGTTTTTTGATAGTGTTTCTTACCATCTTATCATGAAGCCTTCTATATGTTGAATGATTTTCTGCTTGCTTGTTCTATAAGTTATTGAGAGAAGAGTGTTGTAATATTTTACTCTAATTGTAGATTTGCCAATTTTTTTCTTGTAATACTACTAGACTTTGTTTAATATATATCCTTATGCTCTGTTAATAGGTGCTTATACATTTAGTATTGCTATGTCTTTTTGATTAATTGATCCCTTTTCATTATGAAAAGCCCACTTTATCTCTAATGATATTTTTTATAAAATCCATTTTGTCTGGTGTTAATATAGCTACTTGAAATTCTTTTTAAAAAATTACAACTCTCTTGAGAGAGTGAGACAGCATAAGCAGGGGAGGGGCAGAGAGGCGGGGGGTGGGGGGACACAGAATCTGAAACAGTCTCCAGGCCCAGAGCTGTCAGCACAGAGCCCGATGCAAGGCTCAAATCTATGAAGCAGGAGATTATGACCTTAGCTGAAGTCAGATGCTCAACCGACTGGGCCACTCAGGTCCCCCACTACTTGAAATTTCTTTTGACCAGAATTTGCATCGTATATCTTTATCTTTTTACTTTTAACCTATTTCTGCCTTTATATTCAAAGTGAGTTTCTCATTGGCAACATCTAATTGGGTCTTACTTTTTAATCTGACAGTCCCACCTTTCACTTCAGATGTGCACTCCATTTAATTATCTGATGAATGATTGTGTTTAAATCTGCCACCTTACTATTTGCTTTCTACTTTTTCCATCTGTTCTTTGTTTCCTTCCTCCACTATCTTTTGGTCTTTCTACCTTTGTTAGTGTTGAAGCTGTGACTCTAATGTGGCTTATGTTTGTTTGAGTGGCTCCTTTAATATACTATAATATACTATAATTTATCTTATAGTCTACCTTAAGTAATATGACACTATGTTTTATGCAGTAATATACTTCCATTTCCCTCTTCCTGGAATTGGGACTATTGTTGAAATACATTTTATTCCTACATATGTTATAAACACAACAATATAATGCTATTGATTTTCCTTAAATAGTCAATAAAAAGGTTGAAAAGTAACCAGTGTATGGATTTAAAAAAGTATTTACCCACACATTTAGCATTTCCAGTGCTCTTTTTGTTCATATAGATTCAGGTTTTCACCTAGTATCTTTCTTTTCCGCATGAAGTACTTCCTTTTTCATTTCTTATAGTGCATATTGAATGGTGATGAAATCTTTTAAATTTCTCTTCTTTTATGTATGTGGGGAAAAATCCTTTATTTCACCTTTCCGTGTAAGACATATTTTTCCTAGGTATAGAAGTTCATCTTCTTCTCCCAATACTTTGGGACCCTGCTCTTTTGTCTCCTGGTTTGCTTTATTTCTGACAAGAGGTGTGATTTCATTCCTATCTTTGTTCTTTTATACATACTGATGTGGAAATGTTGGGATTCAGAGCTGAGAGTCCAGGAAAAATTCTTAAGATGTTTTTGACGCAAAAAAAGTCGTTTTACTAAAGCATGGTGACAGGACGCCTGGGCAGAAAGAGCTGCACTGGGATTGTGACAGGTGACTGATTATACACTTTCAAGTTTGGAGGGAGTTAGGGATACCTTAAGTCTCTAAGGAATTTTGGAAACAAGGTTTCTAGGACCTTGAGGGGGCTTGCCATTAATTGGGAAAAGGTTATTTATTGCTGCCTAATAAAAGCTTTGTCATGAGAACTTTCAGATATATATTAGTGAGACATCTGCTTGGACAATGATTACTAACATTTATCTTGGAGGGCAGCTAGAAATAAAGTTTCCAAAGGAATTTCTATATGTTAAAGTAAACAAACAGGATTCTGGAGGCTGGGATAATGTTAGGCTAAGATTGCCTTTTGCCCTTTGCAAAGTATTAACATCAAGGCAGCTGAGGTCCTATAGGAACGTCATATTGCCTATCTCAGGAACCTGAAAGTTGTGAGGAAATTTAATTTTTCTTTTGCCTTTATTTCCACATCACCTGTGCATTTTTTTGTCTGCTTTTAAGATTTTCTGATTTGTCATTGATTTAGAATCCTAGAAGAGAAAAAAGGCAACAACCTCTTTGTCCTCGGACACATAAACTTCTTACTTGACACAGCTGCAAAGCCTAGAGAAATAAAAGCAAAAAGACCTATTGGGACGTCATCAAGATAAAAAGCCTTCTGCACAACAAAGGAAACAATCAACAAAACTAAAAGGCAACCAATGGAATGGGAGAATATATTTGTAAACGGCATATGGATAAAGAATTGGTATCCAAAATCTATAAAGAACTTACCAAACTCAACACCTGAGAAATAATCCAGTGAAGAAATGGGCAGAACACGTCAATAGACCTTTTTCCAAAGAAGATATCCAAATGACTAACAGACACACAAAAAGATGTTCAACATCACTCATCAGAGAAATACAAATCAAAACTACATTGAGATATCACCTCACACCAATCAAAGTAGCTAAAATTAACAACTCAGGAAACAACAGATGTTGGTGAGAATGTGGAGAATGAGAACCCTCTTCCATTGTTGGTGGGAATGCTAACTGGTGCAACTACTCTGGAAAACAGTGTCAAAGTTCCCCCCAAAAATTAAAGATTGAACTACCCTACGACTGCAGAGTGGCACTACTAGGAATTTATCCAAAGGATATAGGAGTGCTGATTCACAGGGACACATGTACCCCAATGATTATAGCAGTGCTATCAACAATAGCCAAAGTATGTAGAGAGCCCGAATGTCCATCAAATGATGAATGGATAAAGAAGATGTGGTATATAAATATATACAATAGAATACTACTTGGAAATGAGAAAGAATGAAATCTTGCCATTTGCAACAATATGAATGGAACTGGAAGATATTATGCTAAGTGAAATAAGTTAGAGAAAGATAGATATCCTATGTTTTCACTCCTATGTGGAAATGGAGAAACTTAACAAGACCATTGGGGAAGGGATGGGAAGGGAGAAAAAAAATAGAGAGGAAGGCAAACCTTAAGAGACTTTTAAGTACATAGAACAAACGGAGGGAGGACAGGGAAAATGGATGATGGGCATTGAGGAAGGCACATGTTCAATGAGCACTGAGTGTTTTATGTAAGTGATGAATCATGGGAATCTACGCCCGAAGCCAAGAGCACATCATATACATTGTATGTTAGCTAACTTGACAATAAATTATATTAAAAAAAATAAAGAGCCATAGAATATTCTCCTTAAAAAAAGATTTTCTGCTTTGTCAGTGATTTCAAACAATTTTATTATGATGTGCCTTCATGTAGTTCTTTTTTCAAACATCTTGTGTTGGAGTTTTGTTGATCTTGGATCTGTGAATTTGTAGTTTTCATCAAGTTTGGAAATTGTTAGGCCATATATCTTCTTATCCCCTCTCCCCTTCTCCTCTTGGTTAGGATGCCAGTTATACACATATTAAGATGCTTAAAGTTATTCCACCATTCATGGGCATGCTATTCCTTTAATTTTCAGTTTCTCTCTCTCTCTCTCTCTCTCTCTCTCATTTTGGATAGTTTCTGTTGCTAAGTATTTAAGCTCACTAATCTTTTCTTGAGCAGTGTATAATGTTAATACTCTCAGATGTTATTTTTATCTCTAGAAATTGGATTTGGACTTTTCTTTGCCCAATGTTTCTCTGTTTTCTTGAATGTTTTAATGCTTTGTCTACTAATTCTATCATCTGTGTCTTATCTGGGTCTGTTTTATTTTCTTCATTTTTAATTGCATTTTTCTGCTTCTTTGTATATCTGAAAATTTTTTACTGAATGCCAGACATTTAAAATTTTAGTTTGTTGAATGCTGTATATTTTTGTATTCCCATAAGTCCTTTTTAAACTTTGTTCTTGGATGCACTTAAGTTACTTGGAAATACTTATTTTCCTTCAAAGCTTTCTTTGAAGTTTGTTTTGTTTATGTGTATGTTGTGGGGGGGCAGAGTTTAAATACTATACTCAGTGCCTCAAGACTTAAGAGACTTTTGTCTTTCTGGCTGATGAGATCATGAAATATTCCTGACACTGTAAAAGCCCCAATAATTTTTCCCCTCAGCTTACTTCACATAGTTTTCCCCTTGGCCTTGGGTAGTTTCTTCACATGCATGTGCTGATCAGTCCTGGGTTAATGACTGAAGGGCTCCCCTCTACAGATTTATGGAACTCTCTTCATGCAGCTGTTTCCTCTTCCTTACGCGCCCTTTTTAAATATACCTATTTTGACCTCCTGGGAATCTCAGCTCTATCTTCTCACTCAAGAAGACTGTTGAGCTCTGCCTGTATATAATTGACCCTGAATAACACAGGTTTGAACTACATAAGTCTACTTATATGTGGGCTTTTTTTGTAGTACAGTACTATAAATGTATTTTTCTGTTCCTTATGATTTTCTTTTTATTTTTTATTTTAGAGGGCACAAATGGGGGATAGAGTTACAGAAAGGAAGAGAATCTTAGGCAGGCTCCACACTCAGCACAGAGTCTGAAAGGAGGCTTGATCTCATAACCATGAGATCATGACCTGAGCCGAAACCCAGAATCACACACTCAACCAACTGAGAAACCTAGCACCTTATGATTTTCTTTTTAACCTTTTCTTTCCTCTAGCTTCCTTTATTATAATAATACAGAATATAATACATATAACATACAAAATGTGTTAACTGACTAGTTATCTTGTAAATAAAGCTTCTGAGCAACAATTAATAAGCAATTTGAGGTTAAGTTTTGGTAGAGTCCAAAGTTCTACATGGATTTTTCTTCCAGGTTTTTATTCAAATTCCAGTTAATTAACATACAGCATGTTAGTTTCAGGTGTAGGATTTAGTGATTAATCACTTACATAAAACACTCAGTGCTCAGCACAACGTGTGTCCTCCTAACATCCATTTGCTGGTAAATGCTTCTCCATGCCCTCACTTTCATATGCAGGTATTTTTAGGTCCAAAATGAGACTCGTGTAGTCAGCATATAGATGGGTCTTGTTTTTCTACCCATTCTGTCACCCTATGTCTTTTGATTGGAGCATTTAGTCCATTTGCTTTCAGAGTAATTTTTGATAGATATGAACTTAGTGCCATTTTATTACTTGTTCCTGGAGATTTCCTCTGTTCCTTTCTAGTCTTTGTCACTTTTGGTCTTTCTTTCCCATTCAGGGACCCTCTTTCATATTTCTTGCCTGGCTAGTTTAGTGGTCATGAATTCCTTAGTTTTTGTCTCGTAAACTCTTTTTCTCTCCTTTTCCGACTCATAGCTTTGCTGGAAAGAGTATTCTTGGCTGTATATTTTTCCCTTTCAGCTCGTTGAATATATCATACCACTCCCTTCTTGTCTGCAAAGTTTCTGTAGAGAGATCTGCCAACCTTATTTATATTCCCTCATAAGCTAGGGACTTCTTTTTGTCCTCTCTGCTTCTTCCATCCTTGTAATCATTATATCCAGTCAGTTTTGAATCTTGACTTTTGTATTATTCATTTTGGCCTTATTAGTTTTCAGCTCTTTTATCTCTGCAGTAAGGAACTCCTTTGTGTCTTCTTTGCTTTTCCTCAAACCCAGCTAGTTTCCTTATGATTGTTGCTTTAAATTCTGCCTTAGGCATATTACTTACATCTGTTTCAATTAGATAGATCCTAGCTGTGACTTTTTCTTGTTGTTTCTTTTGGGATGAATTCCTCCATCTTGGTGTTTTCTCTAGGTCTATGTCTTTTTCTCTGTGTTAGGAAAACATGTTATGTTTTCTGCTCCTGAGAGTAATGGCGTTGTACGAAGAGGTCATATACTATCTAGAGCTTGGCACTTCAGGAATTGTTTCTGGTGTATGCTACATACACTCTACTGTGGTGTTATAGCTGCTTTATCCCTCAGGTCAGTCTTCTGTGGGGTTTCCCCTTGCCTTAGCTAGAATGTGATGAGTTTTAACTAGATGTGCTCTGGTCTGCTTGTTAAGAGAGATCTGATGCTATTTCCACTAGGGCTGAAGGTTTGCAGAACCCTGTGGTCAGTAGATGTGGTGTGCAGAGGGGAAGGGGTTGTGCTGGTCTGGCAGAGGGTAGGCTGCACTGGTTCTTAGGCACACTTGGTGGAGAAAAGCAGCACAGGCAGAGTACAGGAGGTCAGGGCTTGGTGTAATCAGTTTAGGAAGCCAATATTGGTGCTGTGCTATTTGCTGATGGTAGTTTATGCTGAGGCACAAGGGAAGGAAATGGCACCAGCCAGCTCCTTTGTCCCTGGAGAGGGGAGTTTGTGATTCCTGCTGTCAGGGAAGCCCTCCCAGAAAAGTGAATAATTTCCTCTTATGCATCCCAGGCATTTTTCAGATTGCTGCTTTCACACTGTTTGTGTCTGAGTTGCTTGCCTGCCTGGAGCATCAGGGTATACTTTGAGCTCTATCCCAGCCAGGCTGGCTAAGTTTTAAAACTCCAAACTTTAGGGACCTGATATGGTGGGCACCTGCACTGGTGATGAAAAATAAATATGAAATAGTCTATATATATTTAATAATGAATTATTAAATTTAATTTATAATTATAAGTTTAATATATATTAATTTTTGGGATATATTCTGGGATAGGGCCTCACCGTCCTGGGATGATGCAGATTTGACCTAGAAGGGCAGTAGCATCACAGCTCAGGAGCATTGGGTTTGGAGTGAAGCACAGTAAAGAACTGGTGTCCAGGTTAACCACCTTCAGCAGGTGTCTCTGTGCCTGTGCTGAGGGGCAGGGGAAGGAAGTGGCATCCACTGGCTCCTTTGTCTCTGGAGAGACAATGCCACCTCAGCAGATACACTCTAAGAAGGGAGAACCATTTTTTCCAGTGCATCGTAGGTGATCTTCAGATTGTGCCATCTGCTACCCCCAGTTTACCTGCCTGTCTTCTCTACTAGAGCACTGCAGTGCCCTCAGGGCTCTATACCAGCCATGCTGCAGACCTCTAAAGCTCCCGTCTTTAAGCCCTGCTGGCTGCAAAAACTCATGAAAATCAGCCCCTCTCATTTTCCCAGCCAGTGGCTTTGAGGAAGTGTTTCCCTTGTGCGATCCACTATGTACTTCCCTCTCGTTCTCGCTCTCTTACCCTCCCACCTCTCTCTGGGACCAGGGCTCCCTCCCTTCCACAGCACCCATGACTCATTTCTTCCACAAACCACATCACTGCACCTCCTACCTTCCACAATGTGGTCTCTTCTCTCCCCCTAGTTGTGCAGTTTGTTCTGTGAGTCCTCAGATCGATTTCCTAGGTGTTGAGAATGATTTGATATTTATGTAGGTGTTTTTGGGGATGAGGAAAGCATAGGGTGGTCCTACTACTCTGCCATTTTAGCTTCCCATAGTGTCTACCTGGATTTTTAACTGTGCACAGCATCAGTGCCCCTAACCCTAACATTGCTCAAGGGTCAACTGTATTTTTTTCATGAGGTGTAGCTTGGAAACTCTCTTCAAGGAGTTGTTAGGGATAATTTTGGGGCTTATGTAGTTTCCCTGTGATACATAGAGAAGATAAGCACTTGCCCTCAGAAACTCACCCTGAAGGGAGAGATGAACACGTGATCGCTGTCCTGGGCTGCTTAAAGTCCAATGTCTGAATCTGTCCCTCTTACTCCATTTTGACCCTGTATACTTCTCTTTATCCGTAAAGTTAAGTAGGGTCAGGCTGTTAGGAAATTTATTCGTCTCATTGTTTTTTTCTTAAAAGGTAAAAACATTCAACAAAGGCACAGTAAAAATAGCTCATTTTTTGTTCCTGCCATCTCAACATAGTTCTGCAGCCTGGTAATGGGTACATCGGGACTGGACCTGGGAAGGATTTTCTCATCCCACTTTCATCTCTGTAGACTCCTACCACCATTCTTTGTTATGGACAATTAATTTGGTCTCAACTTGTTTGAATAGCTGAAAGTTTAGTGCTACTCCTAGCACTGTCCTACACTTAACTTTTCTCCCTCTTCCAAAAAGATGATTGCCCAGAAGGACTTCTCATATAAGAAGCCTAGTACTTTCTCTGCCATGTTGGGTGGATAATTTCCTTTAATCTTGGGCAAGCTAGCTGGATGATCTGTGACTTACATTTAAAGATGTAAAACAGTGCCAGCAGGTTATCCATTGATCTTGGATGGAGAATGGTGCTAAGGAGGATAATAATTTAGTTAACACCTCTCTTAAATGAGATGCTTGGGGGGCAACAGATTGAATGTAAAGGCATTCTCTGGAATAGTGTAAATAGACATGTTTAATGTAGTGATGTGATTAAATGTGTTTGTTTTGAGAAGAGGTTGTTACTTTTTGTTTTCCTTAGTTCTCAATAACACAAAGAGAGATTGGAACCTATAAGACAGCAGTGTTTTTCACTTTAAGGTTGACTTCCAAGCAAAATACAGCAATTAGTTTTTACCCTAGAATTTTATTTCATATGTTATCATGAAAAAATTAACACCCACATTTTAAGAAATTGTTGAAAATGCAGGAAATTTCTTTATTTTTCTTATTTATGAAGAGGATAAGTGAGGGATAAAATAAATAGACAAAGGATGAACAGGATTTACTCTACAGAAACCATAAGCCATCCAAGTGGTCATCATGCATGGTTCAAGTGTTGACTTCCCATCTACTTTGGGTACACTGCCATGATGACCTGAGGTTCTGGAAGAAAAAATGGAGCAGACTCTTCCTCATACCAAATTTTGTTGGGGGATTTTAGTGAAACCCATAGAACTAGTTGAGGAGACATTGCCTAACGTTATACTATCCAAAGACTTTTAGAAGATTAATCTACTGTTGTACTTGGGTACTCTGGAATTTTTTTCCGTTATCAATCAAGTGAAAATGTTTTTCTGAAGTAAGTTTTAGAGATCTTATAATAAAAAGATTTATGGGAACCCAAAAGAGTACATATAAAAATAAATAATAAAAATATTGAGGTCAAGAAATATCTTTCAAACAATTCAGAAAAAACAGACAAGAAAACCAGCCTAAGTTAATTCAAGGATTTGCTTCTGTGTGACAAATCACAAATGAAAGAGGAGCAAGAGCAATCAGAAACCAGTATTGTGACAGTGGTGAAAATGAAGATTTTATGAATTGACTCTGGACCCTTAATCATAAGTCCAGCACACAGAGAGGAAAAAGTATTAAAAGAACTGGTGTCTTCTGAATGGCTAAAGACGATGTAGTACACACACACACACACACACACACACACACATATACACATATATGTGTAGATATACACATACTACATACGTATATGTATATATGTATATGTATATATACATATACATGGATACACACGTGTGTGTATATATACATATACATGGATACACACATGTGTGTATGTGTATATATACATATACATGGATACACACATATATGTGTGTATGTGTATATATATATACACACACATACATACATACATACATACACACAATGGAGTATTCCTTGGCACTCAAAAAGAATGAAATCTTGCCATTTGCAACTATGTGGATGGAACTAGAGGGTATTATGCTAAGCAAAATTAGAGAAAGACAAATCTATGACTTTACTCATGAGGAATTTAAAATATAAAACAGATGAACATAAGGGAAGGGAAGCAAAAATAATATAAAAACAGGGAGGGGGACAAAACATAAGAGACTCTTAAATATGGAGAACAAACAGAGTTGCTGGAGGGGGTTTGGGGGGGATGGGCTAAATGGGTGAGGGGCATTAAGGAATCTATTTCTGAAGTCATTGTTGTGCTATATGCTTACTAATTTGGATGTAAATTTAAAAATTTTTAAAAATGAAGAAAAAGAATTGGTATCCTCTTCCTAATTTCTTAGTAGCATCCTGCACACAGTAGGCCCAATAAATGTTTGTTAAAACTAAAAACTGCTAAATTTGCTTACATGAGGCTCAGATGTTTGGTGTCTGGCAGCAGAATGAGCTCTCCGATGGCAATCTCTCCTGCTGAGTTTTGAGCCCCTATCAGTTTTAGGTGAGAATGTGCTCTTATTCAGATAAAGATGGACCACAGAACCTAGTGAGTTTCTCAGTCTGCCAAGAACCAGGCATGTTAGTTCTGCATATTGAGGACTTGAATTCACTTAAACTTTTTTCTGTCATGCAGTGAAACTGGGAATAAATACACATTTTCCTCCAAAATCTTAATTCCCACTGGGCTGAGATCAGAGAGAAAAGTGAATAGCAGTGTGAAGGGAATGATGCTGAGGACAGAAATCAGGATGTAGAGGGGGAGGAGAAATCAGTTCTTCTCAATTTAAAGATTTCTTTGACATGTAATTTCCTTCTTCTTACCTGCAGGCAGTTTTCTGAAAGTGCACATTTAACTTCTAAGGTAAACATAAAGCTTGAATATGCTACTCTGTACTGAAGCTACTAGTACTGTGGCAAAAATTAAACAAGAGGAAAATGTTAAGTGAATTATCTGGATTAAGACTGCCTCACCCCTCCAATGTTGTGTGAAAGGCTGAGAAACTGTGATACAAATATTTTAATTATTTGACAGCATGTGGGATGAATTACATTTTATCTCTGTTCAGGCTGTTTGTATAATAAAAGGTTTAACTGTTTCACCTTTTTACTGTATAATGGATGGAAGAGGATGATATCTTGAGCATTTCTTCATTTAAAGCAGTGATTTGGATATTCTGAGAAGTGGAATACAACACTAAGGCTGTAGAGAAAGTGTATAGGGATGTTCAATTCCTGGGTATTCGTGTACCTTTCCCCTTCCAGCTGGTGGTGAGGCTGACATCTCACCATCAAACAGCTCTGAAACTTTTGGCTGTCTTCACATTTTGCCAGCAAGCATGTAGTAACCTCTTATTTAGTCTCTTTGCTTTGGGTTTTATCTTCCCACATCCTTCTTTCTTCCTCCACTCTACAGCCAGAGTGATTCCACCAATAATGATATCTGACCGGGCTCTTCCTTACTTAAAAACCGTTTAGTGCCACCCTAGAAGATAAACTACAAGATTCTTGACACAGACTTGAAATGCCCTGGCTGGCTCTCCAGCTCCATCTGCCTCTACTGTGTCTCGCACAGTATGCTTCAGTAGCATCTGACTACTGGAAAGTCCCCATTGAAATTGCAACTGTTTCTTTCTGAGCTTCTGCTTATGCCATCTCAGCTCCAAGAAATGTTCTTTTCCTTTCTCTTCCCCAAGGAATTTTTATACCCATCCATTAAGAAAACTTGGTTGTTCCCTTTCCACCTTCCCATATTCCTCTAAATCTAGAAGAACTGCCCTCATTGATGCCTCCAGTATGACTCTGGATGTGTTCTATCAAAGCATTTATTTCACTTCATTAAAGGTGTCCGTTTATGCATTCATTCTTTATTAAATGGTGAGTTTTTTGAAAACAAGTCTTCAGGGGCGCCTGGGTGGCTCAGTCGGTTAAGCATCCAACTTGAGCTCAGGTCATGGTCTCACAGTTGGTGGGTTTGAGCCTCGTATTGGGCTCTGTGCAGACAGCTAGCTCAGAGCCTGGAGCCTGTTTTTGGTTCTGTGTCCCCTCCTCTCTCTCTGACCCTCCCCTGCTCATGCTGTCTCTCTTTCTCAAAAATGAATTTAAAAAACATTTAAAAATTTTTTTAAAAAAGAAAACAAGTCTTCTGTTTTGTTCACCTTTTTGTCCCCAGCTTCTAGTGCAGGACAAAACAGGTGCTTATTAAATGCTTGTCCGCTGAGTGGGTAAATTAAAATATGTTCTATTGTTTCAATAATAATATAGTAAAAGTAATAGTTAACCAAAATATTCCAGTGAGGCAGCACTTATACATGACTAACACTGGTGGCATGAAATGCCATAATTAAATTGATAAGAAACAGACTTAGACACAAGCACTAGTCTATGTAATGGCATATATTTAACATTTCACTTACTGGCAGCTATCGCTGCCTCTTTGTCCTACTTATACTATGGTTTAGGGATCCTGGTAATTTATCTAGTCCGAGGAGGAAGGTGCCTTGTGTGAACAGATCAGACTCTAGCTCTGAGCTTTTCAAATACCAGTATGCATAGAAACAGCCTAGGGATCCTTGTTAAAATGGTGATACTGATTGAGCATTCAAGGAATGATATTTGAGACTTTATGAATCCAGCAAACTCCCAGAAAATGCTCATGTGACTGGCCCTTGGCCCTCACCTTGAGTGGCAAGGATAGAGAGCACTTCAACTCCATGTAGAGTAGGATATGTTGCAGGGAATTGAGTGTCACAGTATTTTATTGCTATGCACGTTAATTATACTGAGAGTTGCTACCACCTTATATTAATATCTAAGTGGATTTTGGTTGCTATTGGGAAGATAAAGCCCATGCCATAGTTTCATGATTGCTTTTTATGATTAAGTTCTGCTTATCGCAAGTCATTTTCACATGACAATTTCAAAAATCTTTTTCTTATTTATATTGTTTTATATGATTTTGCAATGCCTTATTTTTCAGTGCTGATCCCAGGTTTCTGACCTGTAAGTCACAGATGAGTCTTCTCTAGATTTACACACCGTATATATGAGCCAAACAGCAAAGTTTTAAGAAAGGTCCTGTTCAATATAGAAACTTGGGAAGAAATAATCAAAATATGACAATATCCAAGGTCATAAAGGAAAAGAATTCAACAAGATTAAAAATAAATGAACTTTAGGAGTTCTAAACTGGATCCAGATTAGTCAAAAGGGGGGAAAAACTATTGGAAATGACATCTAAGATACAAATAAAGCCCAATGGTTAGAATTTTGGTGATTTAATACAAAAATACTCAAAATTAAGTGAAGAAAAAAGCCAAGAAAAATAATAAGTAACAAATTAGGCTAATGTTCAAATATTATAGTGTTTAAAATGAAGGATATTAATATAAAATAAAAAATAATAATGGTTGCCCATGTTATGCCCTCATCATCAAGCACAGAGCCTTTCTAAGCGTATTTATCTGTTTTATCTCACTTAATTCTGCCAACAACCCCATGGGGTAGGTTCATTATTAACCAGGTAACTAAAAAGAAATAAAACTAAAATGCTATTTGACAATCTCTGAGGAACAAAAAAGGTACAATAATAATAGTCCTTTTCTGAGACTCCAATGAAAATAAGAATTATTCATTTTACTAACATTTATTGAGCAAATAACAAGAAAGCATATTTGTAAGGACATTACATGCATTATTTAGTTTTAATAACAAGACTATGAGTTAGGAGCTAGTATTGTATTCATTTTACTGATGAGAGAATTGAGGTTTATGGAGGTTAAGAAACTGCCCAAATCACCCAACTAGTAAGAGACAGTACCAATACTCAAAGTCCCCTGACAAGAGTTGTCTTCTTTCTGGTTTTGTAGTGTTTTTTTTTTTTTTAAAGCTATATCCTTGTGCACGTCCTGTTGCATATAAGTTACTGGCGGTGTATATATATAAGTGGTATTGATAGATCAGAGAAAGTACACATGTTCAGCTCTACTATGAAATGCCAATTCACATTTCACAGAAATTACACAATTTACACTCCCTTTAAAAGCTAATGAGAGTTCTACATTTTTGCCAATGCCTGACAGTTTTATTTTTGCTAATTTTGTGGCTTTAATTTTCTTTGGTTAGAGAACTTGAATATTTTCGAATCTTTATGGATCATTTTGATTCTTCAGTCTTTGAAGTTTGTGCCTATTGATTTTCCTCCCACTTTTCTATTGGGTTTTCTTTCTGATCCACAGTATTTACACATACTATACACCATTTTGTTGTTTATATGTATTACAAATATCTTCAAGTTTGGAGCATTTTTAAATCACTCTCTTTGGAGTGTCTTTTAGTAAAGAGAAATTATTGAACTGTTTCTTCATGCTTTATATTTTTGTATCTTTTTAAAGAAATATTTACCACCTACAAATCTAAAAAGTACAAGGTTGTCTTCTGAAAGTTTATAGTTTTTCCTTTCACACTTAAGCCTTTAATATTTCTGGATTTAATTTTTGTGTGAATGTGAGGTAGGGATGTGTGAGAGGTATAATCAGAGCCCATCCTTATTTTTCCACCCAACTCAGAGTTCATTCATAGGTTCCTTGAATAATTCTCACTTGGCTTCATACTCCAAGCATCTTCTTGTCAGGGGAGGGGGAGGGGTTGTAGGGCCAGTTTCCTTGAGGCTTTAGCTACTCTGTTTGCTGGAGTAGGTGGCCCCTATGGAGGGCTGGCTTTAAGAGACATTGTCAATTCCACAGAAATAATATTCAAGCAATGAAGGGGAGAGAATGAGTACAAAGGTAACTTCCTCACCCCTACATGGGACAATTGTGAGGTATATTTCACATAGCCTCTCAGGGAGTTCTCAAGACTTGAACCCTAGTTGTAAACAGTGATAACTACTTATTAATATATACCCTATTGTCTTTGTCCCCTTCCCTACTGCATTTTACCACTCACTGACTTCCTGAGATCACTTTCCAAATAAATACTTTTGCCCAAATTTCACGTTTGGTTTTGTCTGTAACCCAAACTGTCCTAGGAAGCAAACCCTCAGGATAAGATCCTAGGACTAGATCATTTGCTAGTCAAATGGCAAAGTGTCTCCATTACTGGTAGGCAGAAGTATCACATTAACATTCTCACCTATGTTTCTTAGAATCACAAGTAAAAGAGGAAATACTGGTCTATACATAGTTCCAACATTTGAAATATATGAGAGTAGTGATAATCAGGATAGTAAATTGGCTGTTTTGTTAATAACTATGTCTGAAGTATGAAAGAAGAGAGATTCATGTCATTTGACTCTTAGGAATGTTGTGAAAGACAGAAAGGTATTTATTTATTTATTTATTTATTTATTTATAAATAGTTTACTGTCAAATTGGTTTCCATATAACACCCAGTGCTCATCCCCACAAGTGCCCTCCTCCATGCCCATCCTCCCTCCCCCCCACCCCCATCAGTTCTCAGTTTGTTCTCAGCATTCAAGAGTCTCTCATGGTTTGCCTCTCTCCCTCTCCCCCACTGTTTCCCCCCTTCTTCTCCCCCATGGTCCTCCATTAAGTTCCTCCTAATCCCCCTGTACATGCAAACATATGTTTGTTTGTCCTTCTCTGCCTGACTTATTTCGCGAAATGTCCATCAACAGACGAATGGATCAATAAGATGTGGTTTATCTATACAATGGAGTACTACATGGCAATGAGAAAGAATGAATCTGGCCATGTGTAGCAACAGAAAGCTATTTAAAGAGACCTTCATCTCCTACAGCCAGAAGCAGAACACACTAAAACTCAAGATTAATATTTGATTGTACAGATGGCAGAAGAAGAAGCTGAAATAATAGCCATGGCATGTCTCTTATGCTAAACAGGCTTCTGATAAGGAAGAGATGGGCCTAAGAAGTCTGGAATGAAGATACTTGAAAACCCTGAGCTCTTTGTTTACTCTGAGCCCTGCGGGCCACCAAAGCAATCCCCCTACTGCTTCGTAAGAGTAGGTCAGGCTTACTTGGCTTAGACACTGTGATAACAAGATGATTTACAAAATGAGTTTGTTCCATACAAAGCAATTAAATAAAATCTAATATCCTACAGTAACATCAGTGTCTCACCTCACTAATGATATATTAAGGTGCTTGGAACCAATCCTGGTAAAATGGTAGGATAGTACTTCTCAGCTTAGAAATCATACTTCCACTACAGCAACTTCTCAACGTGTGGTCTACAAATCCATAGGGATCCCAAGACCATTTCATGGAGTCCACAAGGTCAAATCATCTTCCTACTAATAAGATTATTTTTGCATACTCTGTTGACATTTCCAAGGATTGTACCAAAGCCATAGTGTATCAAATTGCTGGTGCCTTAGTAAAAAAGTCAAGGGTGTTGCACTAAACTGTGTTAATATTCTCCACTGCCAGTTTTTAAAGTCAGTTTTCCAAGAGATGCTCTTGATGAAGCAGTCAAAATTATTAATTTAAAAAAAAATTGATACTTGAGTACATGTCTTTTTAATATTCTATGACAAAATAGGAAGTATGCACAAAGCTTCTGCATGCCAAAGTATGATCATTATATCAGTGAAAAGCACTTAGGCAATTATTTCACTTGAAAGCTGAGCAAGACTCTTTAAGGAAACAGCATTTTGTCTTGAAATAACAACTGACAGGCAAAAGAGGTTATTCAGAGCTGGTTACTTGGTAGTCATTTTCTCAAAAATTAACAAGGTGAGCCTGCTGTTTCAAGGAAAATAACTGATAGTATTTATTGCCAGTGATGAAATAAAACATTTTAAGTAAAAATTAGAATTGTGGGAAACTTGTATATTACAAATATACAAATTTGTAATACTTGAGCTTGACCACTTCCTAAAACCTTAAGATTTTGATTAGATTGGTGATTTTATAAAAGAATGTGACTTTTAAAAAAATTGTATAGTTGAAACACAATCTTCCATTTGTTTCAGGTGTATAACTTAGTCATTTGACAAGTCTATACACTATGCTATGTTCCCCACAAGTGTAATTACTATCTGTCCCAGTATATTGCTATTACAGTATCATTAACTGTATTCCTTATTCTCTGCTTTTTATACCCATGATTTATTCTATAACTGGAGGCATGCATTTCCCTCTCTCCTTCACCTGCTTTGTTTAACCCCTCACTCTTTCACTCTCTAGCAACTACCAGTTTGTTTTATATTTATAGTTCTGAATCTGTCCTTCTCTGCCTGACTTATTTTGCTCAACATAACACCCTCAAGCTCCATCCACGTTGCTACACATGGCCAGATTTCATTCTTTCTCATTGCCAGGTAGTATTCCATCGTATAGATAAACCACATCTTCTTGACCCATTCGTCAGTTGATGGACACTTAGGCTCTTTCCAGGAATTGGCTATTGTTGAGAGTGCTGCTATGAACATTGGGGTACGTGTATCCCTATGCACCAGCACTCGTGTATCCCTTGGGTAAATTCCTAGCAGTGCTACTGCTGGGTCATAGGTAAGTTCTACTGTTAATGTTTTGAGGAACCTCCACACTGTTTTCCAGAGGGGATGTACCAGTTTACATCCCCACCAACAGTGTAGGAGGGTGCCCGTTTCTCCACATCCTCGCCACCATCTAGAGTCCTCTGATTTGCTCATTTTCTCCACTCTTCCTGGCGTGAGGTGGTATCTCAGTGTGGTTTTAATTCGTATTTCCCTGATGAGGAGGGATGCTGAGCATCATTTCATGTGTCTGTTGGCCATCTGGATGTCCTCTTGGACAAGTGTCTATTCATCTCTTCTGCCCATTTCTTCACTGGATTGTTTGTTTTTCGAGTGTGGAGTTTGGTGAGTTCCTTATAGATTTTGGATACTAGTCCTTTATCTGATATGTCATTTGCAACTATCTTTTCCCATTCTGTTGGTTGCCTATTAGTTTTGTGGGTTGTTTCCTTTGCCGTGCAGAAGCCTTTAATCTTGATGAGGCCCCAATAGTTTATTTTTGCTCTTGATTCCCTTGCCTTTGGGGATGTGTCAAGTAAGAAGTTGCTGCGGTGGAGGTCAAGGAGGTTGTTTCCTGCTTTGTCCTCTAGGGTTTTGATGGTTTCCTGTCTCCCATTCAGGTCCTTTATCCATGTTGAGTTTATTTTTGTGCATGGTGTGAGAAAATGATCTAGTTTCATTCTTCTGCATGTTGCTGTCCAGTTCTCCCAGCACCATCTGTTAAAGAGGCTGTCTTTTTTCCATTGGATACTCTTTCCTGCTTTGTCAAAGATTAGTTGGATCTAATTCTGAGTTCTCAATTCTATTCCATTGGTCTATGTGTCTGTTTTTGTGCCAATACTATACTGTCTTGATGATGACAACTTTGTAGTAGAGGCTAAAGTCTGGGATGTTGATTCCTTTTTTTGAGATTCCATTCATGAGTGGAATTATATGGTGCCATATTCTTAGACTTATGAAACGGCATGATTTCATCCTTTTTTATGGCTGTGTAATATTCTGTGCATTTATACCACATTTTCCTTATCCATTCATTTTTTGATGGACACTAGGGTTGTCTCCATATCTTGGCTATTGTAAATAATTCTGCAATAAACATAAGGGTGCATATATCTTTTTGAGTTAGTGTTTCTGTTTTATCTGGGTAAATGCTCAATGGAATTATTGGATTATATGATATTTATGTTTTTAATTTTCTGTGAAACTCCATGCTGCCTTCCATAGTGGCTGTACCAGTTTGCATTCCCACCAACAGTGCACCAAGTGTTCCTTTTTCTCCATACCCTCACTAACACTTGTTGGTTATTGTCTCCTTGATTTTAGCCATTCTAACATGCATGAGGTGATCTCATTGTGAGATGTTTTGATTTGCACTTCCCTGATGGTGTTGAACATCTTTTCAGGTGTCTCTTGGCCATCTGTATGTCGTTTTTGGAAAATATCTATATAGGTTCTCCGCCTATTTTTTTAATCGGGTTGTTTGGTTTTTGGTGTTGAGTTGTATTGGCTTTTTATTTATTTTGGACATCATCCTCAATGGTGAAAAACAGAGCTTTCCCTCTAAGTTTAGGTATAAGACAAGAATGTCTACTCTTGCCACGTTTATTCAACATAGTACAAGAAGTCTTTAGCCACAGGAATCAGACAAGAAAAAGGAAGAGGAATCCGTAATGATAAAGAAGTTAAACTGTCATTATTCACATGCATGATACTATGCATAGAAAGTCCTAAAGATTACACACACACACACACACACTACTAGAAGTAATAAATGAATTCAGTAAAGTGGCAGGATACAAAATTCATAGCCAGACATTGATGGCATTTTTTACACAGTAATGAAGTCTCAAAAAGAGAAATTAAAGAATGTGACATTGTTAGTATTGTATAATGAAATGAATCAACATTTAGAAGATCTGCTTAATTCAGTGAACTAATATTTTCTAAATGCTTAATGCATGATTCAAGATCATGCATAGCTAAAAGATTTATTTAAAGGGCACAGTAAGACAATGGATTTTAATGTAACAGAGAAGGAAAAGTTCATGGAAATTATTTCAGATTTCACATCACAGCTATGCTTTAAGAAACTACTTCTCATGTTTTAGTGAAGTACTAAAGAAGAGTATTCACAAAGGTCTGAAAAGGATGTTACATTATTCCTGCTTTTTCAAACTGTGTATTTTGTAAAGCTGGATGTTCTGCACATACTTCAACCCAAACAACATATTACTACAGACTGAATCCAAAAGCAGAAAGTCTACCTATCTTGTATTGAGTCTGATATCAAGAAGACTTGTAAAATGTAAAATAATGCCACTATTCTCACTACTTTTTAAAAATATTTTTCATAAAATATGTATATTAAGCTATAATGTGTTCATTTTTATTTTTAAATCATATGTTCACACTTTAGCATATCCCAGTTTAATATCTAATATGATATGTCTATAAACATATAGACATATATACATAGACATATCATATTAGATAAAACTCACATAAGCAAAAGCTCTTTATTTTTAAAACTTCTAAAGTACAATTGACATACAATATTGCATTAGTTTCAGTGTATAACAATGCTTTGTATACATTACAGAAATCTACACAATGAATCTAGTTATTTCTCACCATACACAGTTCTTGTAATGGGAAATTTTAAGATTCATTTCTTAGTATTTTCAAATTTTCAAGGTGATATTATTGATCAGAGTCATTGTGCTATACATCATATCCCCATGACTTGTTTTAAAACTGGAAGTTTATACCTTTTAGTCCCTGTTTATACCCATTTCATACCACACCCACCCTTTCAACCATCAGTCAGTTGTCTGTGAGTTTTGTTTTCTTTTGTTTTTTATATTCTACATATAAATAAAATCAAACAGTATTTGTCTTTCTCTGTATGACTTATTTCTCTTAGCATTAGTACTCTCAAGGTCCACCTATTTTTTGCTGCAAATGGCAGTATTTCATTCTCTTTTATAGCTGAGTACTATTCCATTGTACATATGTACCACCTTTTCTTTTTCCATTCATTCATCAATGAATGCTTAGATTGTCTCTACATCTTGGCTATTGTAAATAATACTGCAGTGAACACAGAGGTGCATATATCTTTTTGAATTAGTGTTTTAATTTTCTTCAGATAAATACCCAGAAATGAAATTTATGTACTATACAGTCATACTATTTTTAATTTCTGAGAGCCCCCGCACTGTTTTCCATAGTGGCTGCACTAATCTACATTCCCATGAACAGTGCAGGAGGGTTCTCTTTTTTCCAGATCCTTATCAACACTTATTATTTCTTGTCCTTTTGATGTTAGCCATTCTGACAGGAGTGGAGTGGTATTGTGGTTTTGGTTTGCATTTGTGATGTTGAAGATCTTTTCATGTGCCTTCCGGCCACCTGTATGTCGTCTTTGGAGAAACATCAATTCAGATCATCTGCCTGTTTTTAATTGGACTGTTACAGAGTTGCACAAATTCTTTATACATTGTGGATATTAACTCTTTATCAGGTATATGATTTAAAATATCTTCTCCTATTCAGTAGGTTTCATTTATATTATTGATGGTTTACTTTGCTGTGCAGAACTTTATCAGTTTATTGCAGTCCCACTTGTTTGTTTTTCCTTTTGTTGACATTGCTAGTGGAGTCAGATTGAAAATATTATCACCAAGAGTAATGTCAAGGAACTCACCACTGTTTTTTTCTAGGAGTTTTATGATTTCTGGTCATACATTCAAATCCTTAGTATAATTTGAGTTTGTTTGTATATGTCATAAGACAGACTAGTTTTATTCTTTTCCATGTGGCGTTCTAGCTTTCTCACACTGTTTATTAAAGAGACTGTCCTTTACTGTTGTATATTCTTGGCTCCTTTGCCAAAAATTGATTGACTATATATGTGTGGATTTATTTCTGGGCTTTTTATCCTGTTCCATTGTGTGTGTGTGTGTGTGTGTGTGTGTGTGTGTGCGCGCTCTCGCGCGCGTGCGAGCCTGTGTTCAAGCGTGTGCACATGTGTGTTTATGGCAGTATCATACTGATTTCACTACTGTAACTTTGTCATGTAGTTTGAATCCTGCTTTGTTCTTTCTCAAGACTTGTTTGCTCTCCAGGATTTGTGGTTCCAAGCAAATTTTAGGATTGTTCTAATTATGTGAAAATGCCATTAGAATTTTGATAGGGTTGCCATTGTTTTGAATCTGTAGATTGCTTTGGATAATTTGGACATCTTAACCATATTCTTCCAATTAATGAGTACAGAATATCTTTTCATTTATTTGTGTCTTCTTGAATTTCTTTCATCAGGATCTTATAATTTTCAGTGTATAAGTCTTTCACTTGGTGAATTTATTCCTAGGTATTTTATTAATTTTGATGCAATTGTAAATAGGATTATTTTATTAATTTCTCTTTCTGAGAGATTATTATTAGAGTATAAAAATACAACAGATTTTTATATACTGATTTTGTAACCTGCAACTTTAATGAATTTGTTTATTCTAATTTCTGGTAAAGTCTTGAGGATTTTCTATATATGAAATCATGTCATGCACAAACAGTGACAGTTTTACTTCTACCTTTCCTAATTTTATGTTTCTCTTTCTCCAATTTCTCTGGCTAGGACTTCCAATATTGTGTCAAGTAAAAGTAAGCAACATTGGACATCTTTGTCCTGTTCCTGATCTTAAAGGAAAAGCTTTACAGATTTTTGTCATGGGCTATGATTTTTGCTATCAAATAAGGCCTTTATTATATTAAGGTACATTCCCTATGTACTCAGTTTTTTGAGAATTTTTAATGATAAAAGAATGTTGAATTTTATCAAATCATTCTTGTGCATTTGTTGAGATATAGTTTTAATCTTTCATTTTCTTAATGTGGTATATCATGTTGATTGGTTTGTGAGTGTTGAACCATCCTTGAATCCCTATAATAAATCCCAATTGATCATGGTGTATGATCCTCTTAATGTATTGCTTAATTCAGTTTGCTAATATTTTGTTGAGAATTTTTACATTTATGTTTATGAAAGTTATTGGCCTATAATTTTCTTTCTTTCATTTTTTAGTGGTATCTTTGTTGAGTTTTGGTATCAGGGTAATGCTGTCCTTGTAAAATTAGTTTGGCAGCATGTACTCTCCTTCAGTTTTGTTGGAAGAGTTTGTAAAGGATATGTATTATTTTTTTTGTTTTTTTAAATTTTATTTATTTATTTATTTATTTATTTTTTATTTATTTATTTTTTACAAATAGTTTATTGTCAAATTAGTTTCCACATAACACCCAGTGCTCATCCCCACAAGTGCCCTCCTCCAAGCCCATCCTCCCTCCCCCCCACATCCATCCGTTCTCAGTTTTTGTCAGCATTCAAGAGTCTCTCATGGTTTGCCTCTCTCTTTTTCCCCCACCATTTCCCCCCTTCTTCTCCCCCTTGTTCCTCCGTCAAGTTCCTCCTAATCCTCCTATACGTGCAAACATATGGTATTTGCCCTTCTCTGCCTGACTTATTTCACTCAGCATAACACCCTCAAGGTCCATCCATGTTGCTACACATGGCGGATATGTATTAAATATTTGAACGTTTGGTACAATTCGCGAGTAAAGCTGTCTGATCCTGGAACTTAGTTTTTTGTCAGTTTTTAAATTATGATGCAATCTCCTTACTACAAATCAGTCTATTCAGATGTCCTATTTATGATTTAGTCTTGGAAGATTATATGTTTCTAGGAATTTATTAATTATTTCTGAGTGTCTAGTTTATTAGTGAAAATTGTTGATAGTAGTCTTTTATGATCATTTGTAATTTTTTTGGTATAAATTGTAACTTCTCCTTTATTTTATTTTACTTTATTTATTTGAGCCTTCTCAGTTTTTCTTAGTGAGTCTAACATATTGTCAATTTTGTTGTTTTCAAATAAGTTTTTATTTAACAGATCTTTTCTACTGTCTTTTTAGTCTCTGTTTCATTTATTTTCACACTAATTTTTATTATTTCCTTTTTCTACTAACTTTGGGCTTCATTTGTGCTTCTTTTTCAAGTTCCTCTAGGTGCAATTAGATTGTTTATTTGAGATTTTTCTTATTTTTTGAGATAGGCCTATATCACTATAAACTTCACTCTGTAACTGCTTTTGCTGCATCCTATAAATTTTGCATGTTGTCTTTCCATTTTCATTTGTCTCAAGTTTTTTTTTCCACTTTGATTTCTTCATTGACCCATTCAGTAGCATTTTGTCTGTATTCACATATTTGTGATTTTTCAATTTTCTTTTTGTAATTAATTTGTACTTTCATACCATTGTGAATGCTTGATATGATTTCTATATTAAGTTTATTGATACTTGTTTTGTTGTTTAATATATGAGTGTCCTGGAAAATATTCCACAGACATGTGAAAAAAAAGTGTATTCAGCTGTTTTTGGATGGAATGTTGTACATGTATCTATTAAGTCCTAACATTCTAGTGTGTCACTTAAGGCCAGTGTTATCCTTATTTTCTGTCTGAATGATCTTTCCATTGATATAAAAATGTGTTAAACTCCCCCAATATTATTGTATTGATAAATTTCTACCTTTGGGTTTGTTAATATTTGCTTTATATACTTAAGCGCTTCTACTTTGAGTACATACATATTTATAAATGTTATGTCTTCTTGGTGAATTACCCCCTTCATCATTACATCATGTCTGTCTTTTATCACAGTATTTGGTATAAAGTTTGTCTTGTCTGATATGAGTATAAATACCTTTCTTTGGGTTTCCGTTTTATAAAACCTCTATTACCATTCCTTCACCTGAGTCTATGTGTGTGTTCTCTCATCTAAATGAAGTGTGTCTCTTATAGATAGGCTATGTATGGGTGTTCTTGTTTAGCTTTTCTATGTCTTTTGATTGGAGAATTTAGTCTATTTACGTTTAAAGTAATTATTGATGAGTGTATATTTATTAACATTTTTGTTAATTATTTTCTAGTTGTTTTTATAGTTCCATTTTCCTTCTTCTCAGGCTCTCTCCCTTTCTGGTCTTATGGTTTTCTTTTAGTGCTTTGCTTAGATTTCTTTCTCTTTATTTTTTGTGTATCTTTTACAGGGTTTTAGCTTGGATTTACCATGGGGTTCAGTTATAGTATCCTATGTGTGTAACAGTCATTATCAAGTCGATGGTTGCTTAAGTCCAACACATAAAACTACTAAATTTTTACTCTGTATTTTATGATTATGTACATTTTACATCTTATTTTGTGTATCTCTTCATTAATTTCTCCAAATATAATTGATTTTTACTATTTTTGTGTTTTAACTCCCTTACTAGCTTTGTAAGTAATTGATATACTACTTTTCCTATATGGTTACTTTTACTAGTAAAATTTTTTCCTTTCATTATTTTTTTGCTTCATATTATGGCATTTCTTTCCACTTAAAGAGTTCCCTTTAGCATTTCTTATAAGGCTGGTTTAGTGATAATGAATTCCTTTAACTTTTGTTTGTCTGCAAAACTCTTTATCTGTCCTTGAAATCTAAATGATAAGCTTGCTGGGTAGCATACTCTTGGTTGTAGGTTATTGCTTTTCAGCACTTTGACTATACATGTCACTCCCATCAGACCTGCAGAGTTTCTGTTGAAAAATCAGCTGATAACCTTATGGGTCTTCCCTTCTATGTAATGGTTTCCTTTTCTCTTGCTTTTAAGACTCTCTATCTTTAATTTTTGTCATTTTAATTAAATATGTCTTGATGCACACCTCCTTGGGTTCATATCGTTAGGGCGTCTCTGTGCTTCCTGAACGTGGATGTCTGTTTCTCCAGGTTGGGAAGTTTTCAGCTACTATATCTTCAAATAAGTTTTCTGGCCCTTTGTGTCTTCTTCTGGGACCCCTATAGTATGAATGTTATTACACTTGATGATGTTGTAAAGGTCCCTATTTTCATTTTTAATTTTTTTTCTTATTGCTGTTCAGCTTGAGTTGCTTTCCACTACCATGTTTTACAGATGGCTGATCTGTTCTTCTGCGTCTTCTAGTCTGCTGTTGATTCATTACTTCTAGTGTATTTTTCATTCCACTTTCTGTATTCTTCAGCTCTGATTGGTTCATTTAAATGTTTTCTGTTGAAGTTATCACTGAGTTCATACATGCTTTTCTCAAGTTTACTGAGTATCTTTATTACCATTACTTTGTACTCTTTATTTGAGCATATTGCTTATCTCTGTTATCTTAAGGTCTTTTTATGTAATTTTGTCATGCTCTTGTGCAACTAGCTATGAGGACTGGTTACAGCTACTATGGATGCACTGGTAGACAGGGTTTGCTCCCCAAGGTTTTAACAGAACTACATGGGCTTACTGGTGGGCAGGACTGAAACTCAGCCCAACTGTGTGCAATGAGCCACTGTTACTGCTATGGAAGTACTGGTGGTCAGGGTTTGCTCCCCTTTCCCCAGGAAAGAAGTCACATTGAAGTGGAATGAGTCCCAGCTTGGACTTCCACCTAGGTGTAGCAGAACAAGATTCACTTTGGAGGGATGCCTGCTGAGGCAGGAGGATTGGATACGGTTGGTCCATAGGGAAACGCTGGTGCAGGGCTCACAATGCTGGCAAGGTAGATGTAGAGTGTCACTTGGCTTTAGAAAGTCTCTGGCTATCTAAGGTGGAGGAAGGAAGAAAAATGGTGCTCACCAGCACTTTTGTTCCCAGATACCTCCCGCAGATCCCTGCCTGTGCAACACACATCCTAAAATTAGTCCTTAAATCTCTTCCATACATACCCCAGGTGCTTTTCAGACTGCTGCTTCTATACTGTGTCTCAGGCCAAGTTATTTAGCATGCTGGCTCTTTAAGGGCAGACACTCAGTTTCCTATAGCCCTCTAGCTTTCCTGGAGTTAAGCCCTACTGATTTTCAAAGTTAGATGTTAGGGGGTTTTACCTTATGATGCAGGTCCCTAGGGCCAGGGGTACCCATTGAGAGGTTTCATCCCCTTGCTCCTTCCTACATGCTTCTGACGTCTCTTTTGTGGGTAAGAGAGCCAGAGATTTCAGTCCTGATCATGTCTCTGTGCTTTGTATTCTTCATATCTATGACTAGCTGTGAAAGATCTGTCATGCCAGTCGTCAGGTCATTTTCAGAATGAGTTGCAATACATTTCATTGTTTCCTTGGTATATGTGTAGGAAAAGGTGAGCTCAGGATCCTCCTACTTTGCCATCTTCCACCCTCCTTTTCTCATACTAGCTTTATAGGTGGTTAATCTAATTTTACTGTATATTTACCTTTTCTAGTGAGATTTTAATTCTAAAATTATTTCTTCTTACTAGTAAGTGCCTTTTCTTTTCAGCTGAAAGAAGTCCTTTTAATATTTCTTGTAGGACCAGTTTAGTGGTGATGAATTCTTTTAGCTTGTTTGCTGTAAAGCCCTTTATCACTCCTTCAATGCTGAATGATAACTTTGCCTGGCAGAGTATTCTAGGTTGGAAGGTTTTCTCCTCAGCTCTTTGAATATATCATGCCACTCCTATCTGAACTGCAAAGTTTCTGCTAAGAAATCTGATGATCTTAAGAGGGTTCCTGTGTATATAAAACAAGTTGTTTTTCTCTCACTGCTTTTAAGATTCTCTCTTTAACTCTTGATAATTAAAAAAAAAAATAGGTCTTGATATGGGATCTCTTTCACTTTATTTTGTTTGAAAATCTCTGGGCTTCCTGAATCTGGATACCTGTTTCCCCAGATGACAAAAGCTTTTAGCCATTGTTTCCTCAAATAAGTTTTCTGTCTCGTCCTTTTCCTTCTGAGACCCCTAAAATGTGAATGTTATTCCATTCGATGTTGTCTGATGAGTCCATTAAACTATCTTCACTTATTAAAATTCTTAAAAAATTATTTTGTTTTGTTTGGGTGAGTTCTATTGCCTTATCTTTAAGACCACTGATTATTTTTTTTTTCTGAATAATCCAGTCTGCTGTGGAGCTTATCTAGTATACTTTGCAATTCAGTGATTGGGTTCCTCAGCTCTTTGACTTGTGTTTTGTCATTTCTTGTATTTTCTGTCTCTTTCTTAAAATTCTCACTGTATTCATCCATTCTCCCAAATTAAATTAGCGTTCTTTAGATCGTTACTTTGAACTCTTTATCAGATAAATTACTTATCTCTATTTCATTAAGATTTTATTCTGGGATTTTACCTTATTCCTTCTTTTGGATCATATTCCTCTGTCTCCTCATTTTGCTTGACTCTCCCTATCTGTTTCTATGTATTAAGTGAAATAGCTGTCTTTCCGATCTTTAAGAGGTGTCGTTATATAGGAAATGAAACTTATCATTCAACATTGCCATAGTTCTTGGTTATCTCTCAAGCCTTTGGAATTTCCTGAGCAACATGGATTATTCTTGATAGGCTCCAGTTGCTGATGGGTGCCAAGTACTATTGAGTGTCCCAGAGTGAAGGATCTCAGCCCAAAGTTTCAGGCTGATGGGAAGCTAGATGGTCAGGCAGCAGCTTTTAAGGTATGCAAATATATACAGTCCTGTGGGACTTCAATCGTAAAGCCTGTTGGTCTCTAACCCAGGCAATCTAGAGGTATCCTTTGGCAACAGTTAAAAAATGCAGGGCTCCATATGAGTATATGAATTCCTTTTTGAGAGATACCAGCAAGCTGTGAGTCAAGAGCACAATGATGGCAATTCCCCAACCTATGTTCCCTGAGAGCACTTTCATAGCCTCTAGATGTGTGGTAATCATGAAGTATGTCCCTCAGGCTGAAGCTCTAGGACAAGTAAATACAGAAAGACTTACACTCACAAAAAGACTTGGGGGGGGGGGTGTTTTGGTCTGTTGCCTATGTAGGATGCCAGGGTAGTAGCCTACCAAGAACCCTCTCCAATTGTTTCAAATCTGAAGGGTCTAGAAACATATTTATCCATGACCATCAGATCCAGATACTCAAGGGTTGTCCCCTGTGTGGGCTGCAGGCACTCACCATCTCTGTCAGAACTGCAAGGGTGGCATAGGGCTGGGGCACTTGACTGCCCAGCTCTGGAAGATCTGTGGGATCCTGGTGCTCAGCAACCTGCAGTCTGACCCCAGTGCCTTCATCCCCAGAAAGGATCCTAACAGGCTCCTTCCTTTTGACAGACACTTTACAATTAGCTAATTTGAAGGGGCACATGCACCCCAATGTTAATAGTAGCACTATCAACAATAACTAAATTATGAAAAGATCACAAATAACAATAACTAAATTATGGAAAGAGCACAAATGTCCATCGACTAATGGATGAATGGATAAAGAAGATGTGATACACATGCACACAATGGAATACTACTCAGTGATCAAAAAGAATGAAATCTTGCCACTTGCAACAATATGATGGAACTAAAGTGTATCATGCTAAGCAACATAGAGAAAGACAACCTATGATTTCACTTGAATGTGGAATTTAAAAAACAAAACAGATGAACATAGGAAAAGGGAAGGAAAAATAAGATAAAAACAGAGAGGTAAACCCATAAGAGACTTCTAACTATAGAGAAAAAATTGAAGGTTGATGGAGGGGCAGTGGGTGGGAGATGGGCTAAATGGATGATGAGCATTTAGGAGGGCATGTGTTGGAATAAGCACAGATATTATATGTAAGTAATGAAACACTGGGTTCTACTCCTGAAACCAATACTACTCTGTATGTTAACTAACTTGAATTTAAATAAATAAATGATTTTTAAAAAGATTAGCAAATGTATCTCCTTCATGTATGGTCTGGGCACTTTTAAAACTCCTGCTTTTGTATTTGGTCCGTGGGTAAGTGGGTCTGCATTCAAGTCCTTTAAGTGTGAATATCAATCCCCTACAGTCTTATGGTTCTTCTGGACATAAGCCCCTTTGGTTTTCAAACTGGGATATTTGGGGGTTTGTCTCTCTAGTGTATGTTTGAAGGGTTGAGGTAACTGTCACTTCTCAGGGAGACTTCTTTATTGGTGGTACATTTTTTATTTGTGGGTCACCACACCAGGGATGGGGCTTTTGGTGAGATGGCATCTCTGGCTCTCCTACCCATCTTGGCCAGGCCTTTTTATCCTTTATTGTAGAATTGCTATTCGGCTATTTTTCTGGGCTTTTTTTTAGAGAAAATTATTTCATATATTACTGTAGATTTCATATTTCATAGGCAGCTGTGTCCATGAGAGGAGGTGAGTTCAGGATCTTCTTATGCCGCCATCTTGAAGTACCTCCGACAAAAGCTCTTTAGGGTTCTTATGGGTTGTTAAGACTGTAAATGGATCTTGAGGCCAAAAAGGTGAGAAACTTTGGCCTATAGTAAATGAAATGTGAGTGCTTGACTTGCCTTGTCAGAGACAAGAGGAAGGAGTTAGAAAGCTCAGAGAGGTGTGCCTACTAAAATGGATTTTTTAGGGTGTTTTGGTGGCTCAGCTGCTTGACCATCTGACTCTTGATTTCAGCTCAGGTCATGATCTCATGATTGTGAGAGTGAGGCCCATGTCAGGCTCCACACTGGGCATAGAGGTTGTTTAGGATTCTCTCTTTTTCTCTCTCTGCCTTTCCCTGCCCCCTGCCTTGTGCTCACATTATCAATCAATCAATCAATCAATAAAATGGATTTTTTATATAAAATCAGAAAATTCTAGGTTGACTATGTGTCCAGGGAAGGCCCAGAGAATACTTCATTTACTAAAGCAAGAAGAAATGCACAAGTGAGGGAGGGACTGTCTGTCCTTTATAGGCCAAAGTGGATGATAGAAGATACCATTATATATATTTTTAATATATTTATTTTTGAGAGAGAGAGAGAGAGCACAGGCCATGGAGGGGCAGAGAGAGAGAGGGAGACACAGAATCATAAGCAGGCTCCAGGTTCCAGGCTGTCAGCAGAGAACTGATGCAGGGCTTGATCTCAGGAACCATGAGATCATGACCTGAGCTGAAGTCGGATGCTCTACTGACAGAGCCACCCAGGTGCCACTAAGACACATTTACTGAACTGGACTCCCTAGTGTCAGTTGGGGTAATATAATTCCAGAATAGCAGAGTCCAAATGGTTGCACTTAATCAAAAGAATCGTGGGGATTATTACATAATTGTCAACATGAACAAAATGGCAACCAGTGGCCTTGATTCCCTGGGATCTACATCATGCCTAAGACACCATGGCATTCACAAAAGGGAAGCATATAGGAAACCAATGAGAGTATTTGTTATGTAAAATTTTACTTATGTTAAGAAAAAATATTTAAAGATTAAAAGCAGGGCAATGTTAATCGATGCAATGTAAAATTACAAATTCTCACTCAGTGTCCCGACTTGAGCCAGTTGCAAGTCCATCAACTGAAAAGTATCAACAGATAAGATACTTTTAAGAGAGAATCCCACATCCCTACAGTAAATATGCACCAAATATTCCCCCCAAACTTCCTCAAAAGGACCTATATCCAATAACTCAAGTTACTATATATGGGGAAATAGGAATACTCAGACCTGTAAACTATTGAATACAGAGTATGAGGTGATAGGGATACTAAGGGTCTAAAATGCCAACACTTTCCCAGTTAGAGTGAGGAAGAATAGAGACCATGTGGTAAATGGAGTTCTGGACCAAGTATATCTCAGTATCTCACAGTAGGTCTAATGGGTCTGCAGACTAGGCTCTGTTTACTTCTCTAGTCCATAATAAAATAAATTTACCTAGGAGCTAACAAAAATCTCACTTTCATTTTCCAACCTCTGGATTAAGAGACTTAGAACAGAAAAGGCCAAGTTGAAGCAATTGAAACTTCATTCCCCTAGCCAAGAGGCTGAATTGTAAGCAATATTTTAAGAAAACTCCAGATGGGATTACCGAAAATTGAAGATTTAAAGGATATAAGGATGACAGTCTCCAACATTTCTCTGTTTAATTCACTAGCATGGCCCTGCAAAAAAACAGATGGATATGGCAGATGGTGATAGACTACAGTAAACTTAACAAGTGGGAGCCCCAATGATAGATATGGTGCTGAAGATAGTATCTTTACTAGGGCAGATAAACAAGCTTCTAACTTGTAGTAGCTATTGATTTCCTTAAAGTGCTCTCTGTGTAAAAAATTTAATTCCAGTATAGTTAACATACAGTATTAAATTCGTTTCAGGTGTACAATATGGTGATTCAATAATTCTATACCATTACTCAGTGCTCATCAAGATAAGTATGCTCTTTTTTTTATGTTTATTTCTTTTTGAGAGAGAGGGAGCACACATATATGAGTGGGGGGAGTGACAGAGAGAGAGGGAGGCAGAGGATCCTAAGTGGGCTTTGCACAGACAGCAGAGAGCCCAATGAAGGGCTCAAACTCTCAAACCACGAGATCGTGACCTGAGCTGAAGCTAAGAGGCCTAAAACCAACCTCCCAGAGTCCCTAAGATAAGTATACTTTTAATTCCCTTCGCCTATTTCACTCACCCTCTACCCACCTTCCATTTGTTAACCACCTGTTTGTTCTCTATAGTTAAGATTCTGTTTTTTGGTTTGTTTCTTTTTTCCCTTTGTTCATTTGTTTCTTAAATTCCTACATATGACTGAAATCACCTGTTGTCTTTCTCTGACTTATTTCACTTACCGTTATACTCTAGATCCATCCATGTTGTTGCAGATAACAAGGTTTCATTCTTTGTTATGGCTGAATAATATTCCTAAAGTGTTCTTTTTTATTTTTCTTTTTTATTTGAGTATATTTGACACACAATGTTACAGTAGTTTCAGGTGGACAACATAGTGGTTCAACTTAGACGTGTATTATGCTATGTGCACAAGTGTAGCTACCATCGGTCATCATACAATGCTATTACAGTATCATTGACTATATTCTGAAAGCTGTGGCTTTGATTCCCATGACTTATTCATTCCAGAACTGGAATCCTGTATCTCCCACTCCCCTTTACCTGTTTTGCCCATCTTACCATTCTCTCCCCTCTGACATCAATTTGCTATGCTTATAGGTCTGATCCTACTTTTTGTTTGTTTATCCATTTCTTTTGTTTTTTAAATTCCACATATAAATGGAATCCAATGGTATTTGTCTTTCTCTAACATTTCACTTAGCATAATGCCATCTAGCATAATGTCTATAGCATAATGTCTATCTATGATGTAAGTGGCATGATCTCATCCACTGTGTGTGTGTGTGTTTTATCCATTTGTCAATCAATGGACTACATCTTATCCATTTGTCAATCAATGGACACTTAGGTAGCTTCTATATCTTGGATGTTGTAAATAATGGTACAATAAACATGGGGTGCATATATCTTTTCAAATTAGTGTTCTCATTTTCTTTAGGTAGATACCCAGTAGTGGAATTACTGAATCATACGGTGTTGGTATTTTTAATTTCTTTTGAAGAATCTCCATACTGTTTCCCATAGTGGCTGTAACAATTTGCATTCACATCAAGAGTATACAAAAGTTCCTTTTTCTCCACATCTTCATCAACACTTATTATTCTGTTTTTAATTTTAGCCTTTCTGACAAGTGGTTTTGATTGCATTTCCCTGCAATCAAGAGATATTGAGTATCTTTTCATGTATCTGTTGGCCATCTATATGTCTTCTTTGGAAAAGTGTCGATTCAGATCCTCTGACCATTTTTCAGTTGTACTGTTGTTTGGTGTTGAGTTCTAGAAGTTCTTTACATATTTTATATATTAACTCCTTATTGGATATATCATTTGCAAGTATCTTCTCTCATTTAGTATGTTGCCTTTTTGTTTTGTTGGTTTCTTTTGCTATACAAAATATTTTTATTTTGAAGTAGTCCCAATAGTTTATTTTCACTTTTTCTCTCTTGTGTTACAAGACATATCTAAAAAGAATTAAAATATGGCCAGTGTCATAGAAGTTACTATCTGTATTTTCTGGTAGAAATTTTATGGTTTAGGGTCTTATTTATTTATTATTTCAATCCACTTTGAGTTTATTGTGTATGGTGTTAGGAAGTGGCCTAGTTTCATTCTTTCATTAGCTTTCCAGTATTCCTAGCACAACTTATTGAAGAGACTGTCTTCATCCCATTGTACATTCTTGCTTCCTTTGTCATAGATTGATCATATATGTGTGGGTTTATTTCTGGGATATCTATTCTGTTCTACTTATCTGTGTGTCTGTCTTTGTGCCAGGATCATACTGCTGATTACTACAGCTTTGTAATATAACTTGAATCCTAGGATCATGATACATCCACCTTTGTTCTTTTTCAATATTGTTTTGTCTATTCGGGGGTCTTTTGTGGTTCCATAGAAATTTCAGGATTACTTGTTCCAGTTCTGTAAAAGTGTTGTTGGCATTTTGATAGAGACTGCATTAAATCCATGGATTGTTTTGGATGTGCATTTATTTTTTTTCTTAAATAGTTTATTGTCAAGTTGGTTTCCATATAACACCCAGTGCTCATCCCAACAAGTGCCCTCCTTCATGCCCATCACCCCCCTTCCTCTCTCCGACACCCCCATCAGCCCTCAGTTTCTTCTCAGCAATCAAGAGTCTCTCATGGTTTGCCTCCCTCCCTCTCCCCAACTGTTTTTCCCCTTCTCCCCCATGGTCCTCCGTTAAGTTTCTCCTAATCCACCTATATGTGAAAACATATGATATCTGCCCTTCTCTGCCTGACTTATTTCGCTCAGCATAACACCCTCAAGTTCCATCCACGTTGCTACAAATGGCCAAATTTCATTCATTCTCCTTGCCATGCAGTATTCCATTGTATAAATAAACCACATCTTCTTGATCCATTCGTCAGTTAATGGACACTTAAGCTCTTTCCATGTTTTGGCTATTGTTGAGAGTGCTGCTGTGAACATTGGGGTACATGTGTCCCTATGCATCAGCACTCCTGTATCCCTTGGGTAAATTCCTAGCAGTGCTATTGCTGGGCCATAGGGGAGTTCTATTGTGAATTTTTTGAGGAGCCTCCACACTGTTTTCTAGAGGGGCTGCACCAGTTTACATTCCCACCAACAGTGTAGGAGGGTGCCCGTTTCTCCACATCCTCGCCAGCATCTAGAGTCCTCTGATTTGCTCATTTTCTCCACTCTTCCTGGCGTGAGGTGGTATCTCAGGTGTGGTTTTGGTCTGCATTTCCCTGAAGAGGAGGGATGCTGAGCATCGTTTCATTGTCTGTTCGCTCTCTGGATGTCCTTTAGACACTATTGGTTCTCTCAATCCATGAGTATGGAATGTCTTCTCAATTTGGTACCATCTTCAATTTCTCTCATTAATGTTTATAGTTTTAAGATAACAGGTATTTTATGTCCTTGGCTAGATTTATTCCTAGGTATTTTATTCTTTTTGTGCAATTGTAATTGGAATTGTGCTTTTATTTTCTCTTTCTGTACATCATTATTAGTGTATATAAATGCTGCTGATTTCTGGGTATTAATCTTATATCCTGTGTCTTTACTGAATTCATTTATTACTTCTGGTAGTTCTTTGTGAAGTCTTGAGGATTTTTTGTGTATAGCATCATGTAATCTACAAATAATGACATTTTAATTTCTTCTTTGTTAACATGATGCCTCTTATTTCCTTTTCTTGTGTGATTGCTGTGGCTAGGAGTTCCAATACAATGTGAATAGAAACAGCAAGAGGAGACATTCTCATGTTTTTCTCCATCTTAAAGGACAAGTTCTCAGTTTTTACCTTTTGAGTATAATCTTAGCTGCAGTTTTTCATATATGGCCTTTATTATGTTGAAGTATGTTCCCTCTAAACCCACGTTGTTGAGAGTTTTTTTTTTTTAATTAAAGAATGGTTGTTAAATTTTTTCAAATGTTTTTTCTGTATCTATTGAGATAATAATCTAATTGTTATCCTTTTTTTGGTGGTGCATTATATTGACTACTGAATTTTAAATTTTCTTTCATCTCTGTTTATAAAATAAATCCCACTTGATTGTTGTGAATGATCCTTTTAATGTATTGTTGAATGTGATTTGCTAATATTTTGTTGAGAATTTTTGCATTGTGTTCACTAGAGATATTGGCCTGATGTTTTCTTTTTCTTCTTTCTTTGTTTTTGTAGTGTCTTTGTTTGGTTTTAGTATCAGAGTTATGCTGGCCTTGTAGAATATATTTGGAAGCTTTCATTCCTCTTTTACTTTTTGGAACAGTTTGAGGAGAATAGGTATTCACTCTTCTCTAAATGTTTGGTGGAATTCACCTATAAATCCATCTGGTCCTGGACTTTTTTTTTTGGTATTTTTTTCATTACCAATTTGATTTCATTACTAGTAATCAGTCCATTCAGATTTTCTATTTATCCTGATTCAGTTTGGGAATATTGTATGTTTCTAGACATTTATTAATTTCTTCTAAGTTGTTCATTTTTTGATATATAATTTTCATAGAACTCTTATAATTTCTGTTGTGTCAGTTCTCTTTCATGTCTAATTTTATTTATTTGGGTTTCTTTTTTTTTCTTAATGAGTCTAGCCAAAAGTTTACTGATTTTATCTTTTCAAAGATCCATATTTTGATCTCATTAACTTTTTTCTTCTTTTTTTTTCTTTTTCAGTCTCTATGTCATTTATTTCTGTTCTGATCTTTATCATTTCCTACCTTATCACCTTGAACTTTGTTCTTTTTCTAGTTCTAGCTGTTTCTTTCTTTCTTTAGGTAGACTTTGTATTTCTATATATTTCCATTTTAGAACTGCTATATCTTCATCCCAGAGATTTTGTACTATTGTTGTTCTCATTTTCACTTTATCCATGTATTTTCTTATTTCTTTGATTGCTTCATTGACCTATTGGTTATTTAGTATCATGTTGTTTTGTCTCCACATGCTAGTCTTTTTTATAGTATTTTTTGTCTTGTGTTTGATTTCTAGTTTTATACTATTGAGGTCAGAAAGGATGCTTGATATGATTTCAATTTCTTAAATTTATTGAGGCTCATTTTATGACCTAATATGTGATCCATTCTGGAGAATGTTTCATATCCACTTGAAAAGAACGTGTATTGTATCCAAAAAGTTGTTTTTGGATAGAATGTTTTGTATATGTATGTTATGTCCATATGATCTAATGCATCATTCAAAGACAGTGTTTCCTTATTGATTTTTTGCCTGGATGGTCTATTGATATAAATGGGTTAAAGTCCCCTACTATTATTCTATTACCATCAATATCTCTATGCCCATTAATAATGTGTTTTATGTATTTAGGTATCTACACATGTTTAGTGTGTAGATATTTACAATTGTACTATCCTCTTGTTGGATTGATCCCTTCATCATTATGTAATCCCATCCTTTGTCTCTTGCTATAGTCTTTGTTTTGAAGTCAATTTTGTATGCTATAAATATTGCTATACTTTTTATTTTCACTTCCCTTTGCATGATAAATATTTTGTGATCCTTTCAATTTTAGCCTGTATGTGTCTTCAGGTCTGAGGTAAGTCACTTGTAGACAGGATAATAGATTTTAAAATCCATTCCACTACCGTATGCCTTTTCATTTGGTCATTTAGGCCATTTACGTTTAAAATAACTATAGATATATTATTGTTGCAATTCTTTGTAGTTCCGTTTTTTTCTTGTTTCTTGCTCTTTTTCTGATTCATGAGTTTCTGTAATGTTTGACTTTCATCTTATTTTTTGTGTCTGTTATATTTTTGTGGTTTGTGGTTAATATGAGGTTTGTATATAACATTCTACATATCTGGCAGTCTATATTAAGTTGATGGTCATTAAAGTTAAAACATATTCTAAAAAATCAAAATAAAACAAAACCAAAAACATTTTTTACTCTGTCCTCCATTTTCTATATACATGCTCTCATATTTTTCATCTTTTTATTAATAATGTTCTTATGTCTAATTATGGTCATTTCTTTTACTCTTAGAGAAGTCCCTTTAATATTTTTTGTAAGGCTGGTTAAGTGGTGATAATATCCTTTAACTTTTGTTTGTCTGGGAAACTCTTTATCTCTCCTTCAAATTTGAATGATAACCTTGCTGGGTTATCTTTGAGTATTCTTTGTTGTAGTTTTTTTTGTTTTTTTGTTTAATGTTTTTTATTTATTTCTAGGAGAGAGAGAGAGAGAGACAGTGTGAGCAGGGGAGGGTCAGAGAGAGAGGAAGACACAGACTCTGAAATAGGCTCCAGGCTCTGAGCTGGCAGTAGCACAGAGCCCAACGTGGGGCTCGAACCCACGAACCGCGAGATCATGACCTAAGCAAAAGACGGATGCTTAACCGACTAAGCCACCCAGGCGCCCCAGTTTTTTGTTTTTTATATTTTGGTTTTTTTCCTTTCAGCACTTTGAATATGTCATCCCAGTCTCTTCTGGCCTGCAGTTTCTATTAAATAATCAACTGATAGCCCTATAGGGTTTTCATTGTAGGTAACAGTTTGCTTCTCTCTTGCTGCTGTTAAAGTTCTCTTTTTAACCTTTGACATTTTAATTATCATGTGCTGTGGTGTGGACCTCCTTAGGTTTATCTTGTTTGGAACTCTCTGTGCTTCTTGAACCTGGAGATCTGTTTTCTTTCCTAGGTTATGGAAGTTTTCAGTTATTATTCCTTCAAATAAATTTTTTCCCTTTCTCTGTTCTTCTTCTAGCATCCCTATTATGTGAATGTTTGTTCATTTGATGTCTTGCAAAGCACTGATACATTCTTCTGCATCTGCTAATTGCAGATTCAACTACTGTTGATTCCCTCTGGGATATTTTTTTATCTAAGTTATTGCATTTGCCTCTGATTTGTTCTTTTTAATATCTATCTGTTCTATTTCTTAATTGAAGGTCTCACTGATTTATTATTCTACCCTTTCTTCCAGCTCAGTCAGCATCTTTATGATCATTATTTAAAATTCTTTGCCAGAATATTGCTTATCACCATTTCATTTATTTCTTCTTCTGAGGTTTTTGTCTTATTCTTTCATTTGGAGCATATACCTCTGTTTCTCCATTTTACTTGACTTTCTGTGTTCCTATGGATTAGGTGAAAAGTTACTTGTTTTAACCTTGAAGCTATGGTCTTATGTATGGTCATTCCCTTTGTAGACTGTGTGTGCTTGTGACATTTTCTGGCTGGCTAGAGCTGTGGCTAGTGTGACCCCAGAGCTTTATGCACAGTGGATGCCCTAACGGAACAATGAAATCTGAAGTTGGTGTGGACTGGGGTGTATTGATGGTCTATGAACTGAGGGCACTCCAACAGAACTGCTGAAGCTGAAATGAAAGCAAGGTAGCATCAGGGTACTCTGTGTATGGGGGGGGCGGGTGCCCTAAAAGGTCAGCAGAAACTGAAGTGGTTGCAAACTGGATTGTCCTGGGGCTTTCCATGCAGAGGGTGAGCTGGTGTGACAGCTAAAGCTGAATTGGGTGCCAACCAAAGTATCCCAGGGTACTCAGCACAGGGAGTGCTCTGGCCCACTTACTGGCACAGAGACCCATGTGAGGGGATTGTTCCAGAGTGTTCCATGCAGGGAGTGCTTTGGGATACCTGGAACTGATACAGGCACAGGCTGAAGTTCCCGGGGCACTCCATGCAGGGTACATCCTGGCAGGGTGGCTGGCTCTGAATGTCAGCAGGGAGGCTCTGGAGTCCTCTGTGCTAAGTGCCCTACCAAGTCATCTGAAGTTGAAATGATGTGGCTCTGGAGTGTTTTGCACCGGTGTCACCTTATCACAATGTCTGGAGCTGTTGTACACACTCCAGACGTGTGATGCACACCCTGTGGCTGCCTTGGTGGGATGGGTGGGACTGTCATGGGATGAGAGCCTAGTTTAGGGCCCAGACAGCACACTAGCCTATGAATCCATGATGTAGGAGGAGCATAAACCTTATCCATCAGCATCTCCCACCCAGAGAGAGTTTTTGGCAATTTCTCTACTGTTTGGCAGGGTTCTAAGGCTGGCTCTTTTATGTGCTAGTTGCTCTTTTAAACTGTGGCTTCTTGTCTGTATCCAAAGCCATCTGGATCTCTTCCTGGTCCCTCAGTATTATCCTTTCCTGCTTCCGTTCACAGCATCGGGGATGGGGCTTCCCTTTATTACCATGTCCCCATCTCTTGTTCTTCTCTTTTACTGTTCTGTCTTTCATTGTGGAGAAGCTGTTCAGTTGGCTGTCATTTCTTCTTCAGGAGCAATTGCTTTATAAAGAGATGTAATTTGGTATATTCTGTGGAGGAGATGAGTTCAGAGTCTTCCTATGTTGCCAGCTTCGGCCAGAACATCCTTAATGTGTTCTTTTAAATATCAACCAGGTAGGAGAATCAAAACAGTTTGCACTCACCTGGGATAGATGGCAATAGATTTTCACTGCCTTGCCCCTTGGTTCTGTCAGCCCTCCTCCTATCTGCCTCAGTATACTAAAAGGGAACCTAGATAATCTCAATACCCTATACATCATTACACCGGTCTACTATATTGATGACATGTTAAAATTAAGCCTGGTGAGCATGAAAATCTAGATGCGTCCTAAAGGTGCATGTGTGCCAGAACATAGGGGGTAATTACCATTTCTCACTGTGTAGGCCTCTACATAGGGTAGCTTCAGTGTCTTCATGACTGCTGATTTCCTTCAGAGTGATCAAGAGAAAGAGTAAGGGGGAAGCTACGATGCTTTTATGATTTAGTGACACACTATTACTTTTACCACTTTGTATGTCTTAAAAGCAAGTCACTAAATCCAGCCCTCACTCAAGAAGATGGGAGTTGGTTTCTGTATTTTGAAAGGATAACTTTAAAACCATCACATTACATCTAGCCAATCTATGAACGTAATATATCTCCACATATTTAGACTTTCTAAAATTTTAACAAAGATTTTTCTTTTTCCATAAAGCCTTAGAAAAAATTTGTTAGGTTTATTCTCAGTATGTTAAATGAATTTATATTTTTTGCAAATTATATCTTTTAAACACTGTCATTTTCTATTTCTGACTTTGGTATATAAATACAACTTATTTTTTGTGCACCAAACATATGACAACAGCCTTCCTAAGTTCTTGCTCAGTGGATTTTCTAAGTATACGATCTTGTTGTTTGCACATTAATCAAGGTTCCTGTAGTAAGGAGATGGAAACTTAATCCTGGATAATTGAGGAGAACTTAACAAAATCGTGGCTGTTGACAAAGTAGGCAGCATTTAAGGAAAGCAACAACTTGTGATGTAAAAACCAGAGTGAGTAACTGACGGAGTGACTACTGTCTCTAGGCCTGAAGGAGAAAAGTACAGGAATGGTTACCTGAACCTCAAGAAACAAGGCAGCAATAGCACTGCTAGGAATTTACCCAAGGGATACAGAAATGCTGATGCATAGGAGCACATGTACCCCAATGTTCATAGCAGCACTCTCCACAATAGCTAAAACGTGGAAAGAGCCTAAGTGTCCATCAACAGATGAATGGATCAAGAAGATGTGGTTTATCTATATCATGCAATACTACATGGCAATGAGAAACAATGAAATCTGGCCATGTGTAGCAACATGGATGGACCTTGAGGGTGTCATGCTGAGCGAAATAAGTCAGGCAGAGAAGGACAAATATCATATGTTTGCACGTATAGGAGAATTAGGAGGAACTAAACTGAGGAACAAGGGGGAGAAGAAGGGCGGAAATGATGGGGGAAAGGGAGAGAGGCAAACCATGAGAGGCTCTTGAATGCTGACAAAAACTGAGGACTGATGGATGTGGGGGGGAGGGAGGATGGGCATGGAGGAGGGCACTTGTGGGGATGAGCACTGGGTGTTATGTGGAAACTAATTTGACAATAAACTATTTGTAAAAAAAAAAAATAAAAAATAAAAAGACCCTCCATGGATTGAAAAAAAAAGAAACAAGGGTAAAGGGATGAACAAGGGAGCGAGGGAAATACATATTCCATCCTTTCTCTCCTCTCACCTGCCAGTATGCTACTAGTGTCTACTACTGGCCAAATTCAAATAAAGTCTAGAAAATGTAGAAAACCATGCAACCCATGCAGGTCAGTCTCCTGGGCCCAGAGCATAATGGAGTAAGTGGAATAAAGATCCAAAAATTAAAATGGAAGGTACCTATCATAATCTGTTTTTAAAAAAAGTTTTATTTCTTCTTTTCTAATCCTTATTCCCTCAGACATGAATTGTTAGTTAACAGGACTCAGTTTTGGTGAGAGGAAAAAAAAATGTCATACTAAATGAACTATCTATCTAGAGAAACTTTCTAAACAAATGTATATAAATCAACAGTACTTGACATCATGTACTAGGTACTGTTGAGAACAGTAGGTACTAGGAGAACTAACAAGTAATTCTGCAGGCTCCCTAGAAATCATAGGCGAATTTCTATGTGTTTAACCCAGGAAGTTAAGAACTGGTCAATTTAATATTAAAACTTGGAAAGAGACTACTACAACTTACCACAAATTATCCTATCCGCAAGAAGATTGAAAGATCACTGGTGGCAGTCATTTGGCTGCATGATCGTTAAATCATGCCACTGACCATTAAATTTCCTTTTTTGAGATATTTGCAGACCACATGAAAAATTTACAAGTTTTATGTACCCTTATATACGTAAACTTGTACATAAATTTCATGACATTATCATAGGAGGGTTTGATATATACAGTCCTCATTCCAGTACTAGTGAATAGTTGGTTTCCATCCAGGGTCCTTAAAAGCTTAAGACTCCTCTTAGGGGTAGTATCACAAGGTGGTGGTCTACTAGGATCAGGGTGAATCAGTGTCTTTGTCCGTGACTCGGAAAGGGCTTTCAATAATGTGTCCACCAAATTTGCAAATATTCTTAAATTAAGAGACTCATTTTCTTGATATTAATTGGGGGGAAAGTATTTTTTTGAAAAACCTATAAACCAGTACTTGCAAATGGAAAATTGTCCACTTGTATCTAAAAATACATATACAGGCAAACACAGGGGAAACTGAGGTGAAAGAACAAAAGGAAAGGTTCAAGGCTTCAACCTCTTTGTCTCCTATGATGTATAGTGAAGGTACAGTTGAAGGTGTACAATGCGCTACAGATGTATTCATGTGTTGATTGACACTTTTTATAGAGTATATGGAGAATCAGAATTAAAGAAAAAGGATATTGTTGATTAGGGAGAAGGATATTGTTGATTAGTATATGAAAATACTACAAGGAAGTTGTATAGAAAACTTTTAGGAGAAAATAAGTGGGATTTTCAGAAAGTATTATAGGGAATCTGTATAGAAAATTGGATACCCTTGTAGATTCTTGAATGTTTCTGTCTTAATTCATGTCACATTTCCACCATCCACTACTGTTTCACCTCAAAGGGGTTGCTTAATTTCTTGAAGCTTCAGTTTCCTTGTCTATAAAATGGTACTATTTTATGCACTTCATACCACTGTTAGAATAAATGGGATAATAGGTGTAAAGATTTTTAAGACATTACCTGGCATCTGGAAAGTCCTGTGTTAGAGGAAATCCTCCTATAAGAGGCAGGATATGAAGGTGTTCTGAGGAGTAGGCAGAGTGATGAATCTTTTATTTATTTGATTATTGTATTTTTTTATTTGAGTATAGTTGACACACAATGTTACATTATTTTCAGGCGTGTAACATAGTGAGCGATTGAACTTCTCTGTACTTAGATTATGCTCACCACAGTGTAGCTCCCTGTGTCACCATACAACACTAGTCCAATATCATGGCAGAGTGAGGAAACTTAACTGCATGGATAACAGAGATAGAGTTACAAATCTGCGGCTCTAAGGGCCTTCTAGTGTGCCTAACAAGAAGGAGATTAAGACAGTTCAATCAAAAAGATATGGTCAATTCACATAGGGGACTAATGTCACTAATAGATCTCTCCATATCCTTAGAAGGAGTAATTTGTTAAATTTCTTAGGCTGAGGGGTAGGGGTAAAGACTTCATAGAGGGCATGCCCAAGCAGTTGGTAGATAGCCACTCAACTTCCATCAAAGGAGTGGGACTAGCAGGTCCCCTCATCCACAAAGCTGCTATTTCACTGAATGGGTTGTGCCTGCTTGAAGCAAAATTGATCAAGATAATAGGAAAAAGACTGAGATCCTCCAGGAGCACCATCCTTTCCCTCTGTTTCCTTATATGCTCTTGGCCTTTTCTCTCAATAAAGGCTGTTCAAAATGGCAATACATATTTGTTTGATAAAGTTCCAAATTATTACATTTTCCAGAACACTCTTATGTCTTCATCTGGCCCTGACCATATACTAAATTTTCCTGAGGCTGGTTATCACCCCGACATATTACCTAGATCTCCTGCTATTTCTCTGCTTGTTGAACCTCTGTGAACAGGAGGACATTCCAGTGGGAGGGAAGGTAAGAATGAAAACACACAGAAAACAAGAATACTTAAAACTGTGCACCCATTGAAAGAAATTTAGTGAGAGAAGAAGAAAATAATGAATTCAAGTATTTAAAAACCCTGGTCTATATCTGGCACGTCCAGGCTTTTTATTTTCCTGACAATAGAATCCTGAGGTACACTTGTTCTCTGAAAACTCAAGACACAGAGGCTGGAAGAGTGTCTTGATAGTTAATTTTTTAATATTTTTCAGCAAAGTCACAGAACCAGCATCTGACTATAGGAGAAGTGGTGTTTCTTTCTTTCTGGATTCGCCATTCAGAATCCAAAAGTAGGATGAAATCTTTTATGAGTATGTAGCTGCCTCACCAAGGTGACATGGTAGGAGGAAAGGAAGACCTCTTGGGACGTTTCGTGAACAGAGGCTCAAAGATTTTTTGCATTTGATCTTTTTTTTTTTTTTTTTTACAATCCCTGATGTTAGACATTCTGTATTTGGTACTTTTTGGTTAGTGGGAATAAAATCTATGTCTGTGCTTATGATGAGTTGCTCAATAAGGAAAGACTGTTGTTTATTAAAAGTCAAGTTCAAAAACAAACCTCCTAGTGTTTCTATTAAGCATGTTTACATTACATTGTTAAGTACTTTTAATAGTGCTACTCCAGCGGGGTGCCTGGGTGGCTTAGTCGGTTAAGCGTCCGACTTTCCCTTAGGTCATGATCTCGCGGTTCGTGGGTTCGAGCCCCGCGTCGGGCTCTGTGCTGACTGCCAGCTCAGAGCCTGGAGCCTGTTTCAGTCTGTGACTCCCTCTCTCTCTGACCCTCCCCTGCTCACGCTGTCTCTCTCTCTCTCTCCTAGAAATAAATAAAACATAAAAAAAAAAAAATTAATAGTGCTACTCCAGAGTAGTATGTCTAGTACTAGAAACTTGAAAATCCACGTAAAGTTCTTGAACATTGCCTTCCTTATCCATAAAGTCGATTTTCTGGACCACAAACAAAAACAAAGATTTTCAAATTGCATTTTGCAAAGTACCCAAGTTCCTTGTAGGCACCTAATCAGTTACCACTGCTTGGAGGGTTTCCCAGAACATTTCACCTGACACAGCTCTGCTTGTCTCAATTTTCATACATTAGGATTAAGATTTCATTTAATAATATAATACCACTGCTTAAAAATAAAGTTTGAAAATAATTAGACTAGAAGATCCCTATGGTTCCTTCCAGTTTTGATATTCTTTAATTATGTTAATTAACTGGGAACTATTTAAGTACAGAAGGCTGAGGTATGACTTGATTCATGTTCTCAAAAGCATGAGCAATTTTATAAAGGGAAAGCTTAGGGTCCTCTTCATGTCCACAGGGGGCCAACACAAAAGCAACAGGCTTAGATTAAAAGAGGGATGTTTCTATTTGAATTGAAGGCAAAGGCTTTTGTCCATCATAATGATGAAAAAGGAAAATGGAGGAAGTAATCATCAGCCTGGAGAATTGGGAACGTTTTCTTCAGCTGTGGAGTCAATTACCTCAAGAAGTACATCTTGGCCACATGATGAGAGAAGTCAATAGCTTTTAAGAAACTGGTGGGGGACAGAGATATTTCATATTTGATGCAAGGATGAATGTAAAACGTGACTGCAAAGGCAGATCACGGCAGTCTGATCTTTCTGTGTAGTTCGTCAAGATCGTATGGATGCAAAGAACTTGAGCCCAGTAAGCTTACGTGTAAAACCAATACAGGTAGTGGTTCTTAGGCTTGGCTGCATCACAATCACCTGAGGAGCTTTAAAAATTAGGTGTGCCTGTGCTCCACCCCAGACCACTCAAATGAGAATCTTTGCACGAGATTAGCTGCAGAGAGTGATGATGAAAGAAGTGGAAGCAAGGGTGTATATGCTGGGAGGAAGAAAATGCAACTAGTGTGGATTTAGCTGATAGTTGGGGGTGGTTTGGGGGAAATGACAGGCAGTTACAGGAAAGAACATTAGCAAAGTCAAGAAAGAGCAGAGTTCTTGGGAGATAATAAAGGTCTGCTGTGAAGAAGCTCTTTTGCTAGAGGGCGGCAAAGGAGAGAAAGCAAGAATTTCAGGAGAGGAGGTGGAAAGCCGCTTCGCTGTGGAAGGGGCCAGGCGTCGGATGTTAAATAAGAGCACAGATGGAGTAGAGACTGAAGTCTAGCCTTGCCCGGGCCTGAAGCCAGTGACAGAGTAAAAGCTGTTGTAAAACAGGGTGCTGCCCAGAGCGATGAAGTAGATCTCACGTGTGGGAGAACAGTCCTCCTTAGGCGCAAGCTGGAGAGTAGAGGAATTGCAGAATCAAGAACCTCGGCCAAGGAACACCTAAGAAATAACTCCTTCTGAGTCACCTGTGTGAAGAGATCTTAAGACAGATGATCTAGAGGTGCCAGCTACTCTAGACTCACTGAGGAGAGAGGAGGCAGGTGGGTGATTTTAAACACTGTAAAGAAAGGCTTGAAGGGGATGTGTCTCAGCCTAAGGTAGGTGTAGCATTCTCAAGCTTCTAACTTAGCTCAGAGATAAATGTTTTCCCTGGTGGTTTGTTACACAGTTCAAGCTTTTCCTATAAGTTGGTCTTTATGAATATGGAAAACTAGCAGGGGACTAATGATTCATTGGCTGCTTTTTTTCTCAGAAAGATCCTTATCCCAAGTCTAGTAAAACTGATTACCAAGAAAGAGCTTTTATTTCTTCTGAAATTTTCTTATAAAATTGGAATTTCTTTTTTTTCAAGTTTATTTATTTATTTTTTTTTACAAATAGTTTATTGTCAAATTAGTTTCCACATAACACTCAGTGCTCATCCCCACAAGTGCCCTCCTCCATGCCCATCCCTCCCTCCTCCCTACATCCATCAGTCCTCAGTTTTTGTCAGCATTCAAGAGTCTCTCATGGTTTGCCTCTCTCCCTTTCCCCCACCATTTCCGCCCTTCTTCTCCCCCTTGTTCCTCCGTCAAGTTCCTCCTAATCCTCCTATACGTGCAAACATATGATATTTGTCCTTCTCTGCCTGACTTATTTCGCTCAGCATAACACCCTCAAGGTCCATCCATGTTGCTACACATGGCCAGATTTCATTGTTTCTCATTGCCATGTAGTATTCCATGGTATAGATAAACCACATCTTCTTGATCCATTCATCTGTTGATGGACACTTAGGCTCTTTCCATGTTTTAGCTATTGTGGAGAGTGCTGCTATGAACATTGGGGTACATGTGCTCCTATGCCTCAGCATTTCTGTATCCCTTGGGTAAATTCCTAGCAGTGCTATTGCTGGGTCATAAGGGAGTTCTATTGTTAGTTTCCTGAGGAACCTCCACACTGTTTTCCAGAGGGGCTGTACCAGTTTACATTCCCACCAACAGTGTAGGAGGGTGCCCGTTTCTCCACATCCTCGCCAGCATCTAGAGTTCTCTGATTTGCTCATTTTAGCCACTCTGACTGGCGTGAGGTGGTATCTCAGTGTGGTTTTGATTTGTATTTCCCTGATGAGGAGGGATGCTGAGCATCGTTTCATGTGTCTGTTGGCCATCTGGATGTCCTCTTTGGAGAAGTGTCTGTTCATGTCTTCTGCCCATTTCTTCACTGGGTTGTTTGTTTTTCGGGCGTGTAGTTTGGTGAGTTCCTTATAGATTCTGGATATTAACCCTTTATCTGATATGTCATTTGCAACTATCTTTTCCCATTCCGTTGGTTGCCTATTAATTTTCTGGGTTGTTTCCTTGGCTGTGCAGAAGCTTTTAATCTTGATGAGGTCCCAACAGTTTATTTTTGCTCTTGATTCCCTTGCTTTTGGGGATGTGTCAAGTAAGAAGTTGCTGCGGTGGAGGTCAAGGAGGTTGTTTCCTGCTTTCTCCTCTAGGGTGTTGATAGTTTCCTGTCTCACGTTCAGGTCCTTTATCCATTTTGAGTTGATTTTTGTGCATGGTGTGAGAAAATGATCTAGTTTCATTCTTCTGCATGTTGCTGTCCAGTTCTCCCAACACCATCTGTTAAAAAGGCTGTCTTTTTTCCATTGGATATTCTTTCCTGCTTTGTCAAAGATCAGTTGGCTGTATACTTTTGGGTCCACTTCTGAGTTCTCAATTCTGTTCCATTGGTCTATGTGTCTGTTTTTGTGCCAATACCATACTGTCTTGAGGATGACAGCTTTGTAGTAGAGGCTGAAGTCTGGGATGGTGATACCTCCCGTTTTGGTTTTATTTTTCAGTATTACTTTGGCTATTCGGGGTCTTTTGTGGTTCCATACAAATTTTTGGATAGTTTGTTCTAGTTTTGAGAAGTATGCTGGTGCAATTTTGATTGGAATTGCATTGAATGTGTAGAGTGCTTTAGGTAGTAATGACATCTTAACTATATTTATTCTTCCTATCCATGAGCATGGAATGTTTTTCCATTTCTTTGTGTCTTCTTCAATTTCCTTCATAAGTTTTCTATAGTTTTCATCATACAGATCTCTTGTATCCTTGGTTAGGTTTATTCCGAGGTATTTTATGGTTTTTTGTGCAATTGTGAATGGGATCAGTTTCTTGATTTCTCTTTCTGTTGCTTCATTATTGGTGTATAAAAATGCAACCGATTTCTGTACGTTGATTTTGTACCCTGCAACTTGGCTGAATTCTTGGATCAGTTCTAGTAGGCTTCTGGTGGAGTCTGTCGGGTTTTCTATGTAGAGTATCATGTCATCTGCGAAGAGTGAAAGTTTGACTTCCTCTTTGCCAATTCTGATGCCTTTGATTTCCTTTTGTTGTCTGATGGCTGATGCTAGGACTTCCAGCACTATGTTAAACAACAGTGGTGAGAGTGGACATCCCTGTCGTGTTCCTGATCTCAGGGGGAAAGCTCTCAGTTTTTCCCCGTTGAGGATGATGTTAGCTGAAGGCTTCTCATAGATGGCTTTGATGATGTTTAAGTAGGTTCCTTCTATCCCAACTTTCTCGAGAGTCTTTATTAAGAAGGGATGCTGTATTTTGTCAAATGCTTTTTCTGCATCTATTGACAGGATCATATGGTTTTTATCTTTTCTTTTATTGATATGATGGATCACATTGATTGATTTGCGAATGTTGAACCAGCCCTGTAACCCAGGAATGAATCCCACTTGATCTTGGTGGATGATTCTTTTGATATGCTGCTGGATTCGATTTGCAAGGATCTTGTTGAGAATTTTTGCATCCGTATTCATCAAGGATATTGGCCTATAGTTCTCTTTTTTTGCTGGATCTCTGTCTGGCTTGGGAATCAGAGTGATGCTGGCTTCATAAAATGAGTCCGGGAGTTTTCCTTCGACTTCTATTTTTTGGAATAGCTTGAGAAGAATTGGGATTAATTCTGTTTTAAATGTCTGGTAGAATTCCCCAGGGAAACCATCAGGTCCAGGGCTCTTATTTGTTGGGAGATTTTTGATCACTGATTCGATTTCTTCACTCGTTATGGGTCTGTTCAGGTTTTCTATTTCTTCCCGTGTGAATTTTGGTAGTGAGTGTGTGTTTAGGAATTTGTCCATTTCTTCTAAGTTGTCCAATTTGTTGGCATATAATTTTTCATAGTATTCCCTGATAATTGCTTGTATTTCTGAGGGGTTGGTTGTAATAAGTCCATTTTCATTCATAATTTTGTCTATTTGGGTGCTCTCTCTTTTCTTTTTGATAAGCCTGGCTAGAGGTTTGTCAATTTTGTTTACTTTTTCAAAAAACCAACTCTTGGTTTCATTGATCTGTTCAATTGTTTCTTTGGTCTCTATGTTGTTTATTTCTGCTCTAATTTTTACTATTTCTCTTCTTCTACTGGGTTTAGGGCGTTCTTGTTGCTCTGCCTCTAGCTCCTTTAGGTGAGCTGTTAGATTTTGGACTTGTGCTTTTTCTAATCTCTTGAAATAGGCCTGGAGAGCAATGTACTTTCCTCTTAGGACTGCCTTGGCCGCATCCCATAGATTTTGAATTGTTGTGTTTTCATTTTCATTTGTTTCCATATATTTTTTAATTTCCTCTCTAATTGCCTGATTGGCCCATTCATTCTTTAGAAGGGTGTTCTTTAACCTCCATGTTTTTGGCGGTTTTCCAGACTTCTTCCTGTAATTGATTTCAAGTTTCAAAGCATTGTGATCTGACAGTGTGCATGGTATGATCTCTATTCTTTTATATTTATTGAGGGCTGCTTTATGTCCCAGTATGTGATCTATCTTGGAGAATGTGCCATGCGCACTTGAGAAGAAAGTAAATTCCCTGGCCTCAGGATGTAAAGTTCTAAATATATCCGTCAGATCCATCTGGTCCAATGTGTCTTTCAAGTCCATTATTTCTTTAGTGATTTTCTGTCTGGTTGACCTATCCATTGCTGTAAGCGGAGTATTAAAGTCCCCTGCTATTAGCACATTCTTATCTATAAGCTTGTTTCTGTTTGTGATTAATTGTTTTAGATATTTAGGTGCTCCCATATTCGGTGCGTAGACATTTATGATTGTTAGTTCTTCCTGATGGATGGACCCTGTAATTATTATGTAGTGCCCTTCTTCATCTCTTGTGATTGTCTTTAATTTAAAGTCCAGTTTGTCTGATATAAGTATCGCTACTCCGGCTTTCTTTTGATTTCCTGTAGCATGATATATATTTCTCCATCCCCTTACTTTTAATCTGAAGGTATCTTCCCGTCTAAAATGAGTTTCTTGTAGACAGCATATTGATGGATTTTGTTTTTTAATCCATTCTGCTACCCTATGTCTTTTGATTGGAGCATTCAGCCCATTTACATTCAGTGTTATTATTGAAATATGTGGGTTTAGAGTCTTTGTATCTTTTGTAGGGTTCATGTTTGTGGTGGTGTCTCTGGTATCTTTGTTCCTTGCAACCTTTCCTTCAGAGCATCCCCCTCAGGATTTCTTGTAGGGCTGGCTTCGTGGTGACAAATTCTTTCAATTTCTGTTTATTTGGAAAGGTTTTTATCTCTCCTTCTATTTTGAATGACAGGCTTGCTGGATAGAGGATTCTTGGCTGCATATTTTTACTGTTCATCACATTGAAGATTTCCTGCCATTCCTTTCTAGCCTGCCAAGTTTCAGTAGATAGGTCTGTCACCACTCTGATAGGTTTCCCTTTGTATGTTAGGGCCCTTTTCTCCCTAGCTGCTTTCAAAATTCTCTCTTTGTCCTTGTATTTGGCCATTTTCACTATGATATGTCGTGCAGAAGATCGATTCAGGTTACGTCTGAGGGGAGTCCTCTGAGCCTCTTGTATTTCCACATTTACTTCCTTCCCCAGGTCGGGGAAGTTCTCTGCTATAATTTGTTCCAGGACTCCTTCAGCACCTTTCCCTCTCTCTTCGTCTTCTGGGATTCCTATGATACGGATATTGTTGCGTTTGACCGTATCGCTGAGCTCTCGAATTCTTCTTTCCTGTTCCTGGATCAGTTTGTCTCTTTTTTGGTCAGCTTCTTGTTTTTCTATAATGGTGTCTTCTAAATCACTTATTCTCCTTTCTGCCTCTTCAATCCGTGCACTGGAGGCCTCTAATTTATTATGGATCTCATTTATCGCATTTTTAAATTTTTCATGCCTATTTTTATTTTCCATTTTGTCTGTAGCCTTAGTTTCTTTGATGTCCCCTATGTTTTTTTCAAGCCCAGCTATTAATTTTACCATTATTATTCTAAAATCTTGTTCAGTTTGCTGCTGATATCTGTTTTGAGCAGTTCATTAGCTGTCATTTCTTCTTGGAGTTTCTTTGGAGGAGAGCTCTTTCGTTTTGTCATTTTAGTTAGCTTTCCGGCTCTTGTTGGTTTTAAAGACCTGTTATGCTCTCTGTATCTATGAGCACTGCTATTTCCAAGAAGACTCTTGGACTGTCCAGGGCCTATCCTTTCAGAGAGTGTTTTTTGAGTGGTCTCTCTTGATCTCTCTTTTTGGGACCTTGGTTATTTTATTTTCCTATTCGTAGTGATATTTGGGACTCTCCACCTTGTGTACTCTGGCTTGTTTCTTGAGGTAGCCTTTAGAAGGCTTTCTCAGTGGATTCCGCATCCTTTTTCTCCCAGTCTCTCAGGTTTTGTAAGATTTCCAGTGGCTTCAGATCTTTTCCATATGATGCATGGGCGTGAGTGCAAATACGGAGCTCCTTACTTCTCCTCCATCTTGCCCTCTCTCCTTTTAAAGTTTATTTTATTATTTATTTTGAGAGGGAGAGAATCCCAAGCCGGCTCCATGCTGTCCGTACAGAGCCTGATGTGGGGCTCGAAGTTATGAACGGTGAGATCATGACCTGAGCCAAAATCACGAGTTGGATAATTAACTGACTAAGCCACCTGGTGCCCCTGAATTTGGACTTTCATAGGTACCTTAAAGTGAGACAGAGCTATCTCAAAGTGAGAAGAAATCGCTATTTTTAAGCCACTGTTAGATTTGATTTTCTTAAGGCAGTTCCCTGAGCCTTTCCTCAAATACTCAGAAATTGAAAAGGTGGGGGGGGGGGGGCTCAGCCTTGCTTTCTCCTGGCCTTGGCCACCTTTTCATTTGTCTTGACATGTACTTCCTATTACCAACAGATCAAAGACCAATACTTCTCATGTTGATGATATCTGTCTCTTACCACATAACTAGGGACTGAGGTCTCCAGGAAGCAGATATTTTTATGATCTCAAATAGATAACATTTAGAATATCTTTTTGTTTTGTTTTTTAATTTAGATTTCTTGCTTGTGACAGATAATATCCAACAAAAATGACCTCTTCTTTAATATTCAGGTTACACAACGATGTACCTGATTTAGGAGAAACTACATGTGATACAAATGTACATTCAATTTTTTCCTCTTCCACTTTTTATTTAAATTCAACTATCATGATTGACACTTACATAAGGAAATTCCCATCTTCTTTCAGTTCTACATTCTCAGCAATCACTATTTTTTCCAACATTCCCTATATTTTCTCCAAAAATATATATTCAACTCAAATAATACTATTTCATTTCCCTCTATGGTAACTTCTTCCTTTTTGTTTTCTTTATTTTTTTATAGTTTATTGTCAAGTTGGTTTACATATAACAAACAGTGCTCATTCCCACAAGTGCCCTCCTCTATGCCCATCAGCCCCCTTCCCTTTCCCCCCAAACCCCCGCAGCCCTGTTTGTTCTCCGAGTCTCTCATGGTTTTCCTCCCTCCCTCTCCCCAACTATGTTTCCCCTTCTTCTCCCGCTTCATCCTCTGTTAACTTTCTCCTAATCCACCTATATGTACAAAAATATGGTATTTGTCCTTCTCTGTCTGACTTTTTTCACTCAGCATAACACCCTCTACTTCCATCCATGTTGCTACACATGGCCAGATTTCATTCTTTCTCATTCCCATGTAGTATTCCATCTTATAGATAAACCACATCTTCTTGATCCATTCATCAGTTGATGGACACTTAGGCTCTTTCCATGATTTGGCTATTGTGGAGAGTGCTGCTATGAACATTGGGGTACATGTGCCCCTATGCATCAGCACTCCTGTATCCCTTGGGTAAATTCCTAGCAGTGCTATTGCTGGGTCATAGGGGAGTTCTATTGTTAATTTTCTGAGGAACCTCCATACTGTTTTCCAGAGGGGTTGCATCGCTTATATTCCCACCAACAGTGTAGGAGGCTGCCTGTTTCTCCACATCCTCGCCAGCATCTACGGTCTCCTGATTTGTTCATTTTAGCCACTCTGACTGGCGTGATGTGGTATCTCAGTGTGGTTTTGATTTGTATTTCCCTGGTGAGGAGGGACGCTGAGCATCGTTTCATGTGTCTGGTGGCCATCTGGATGTCTTCTTTGGAGAAGTGTCTATTCATGTCTTCTGCCCATTTCTTCACTGGATTGTTTTTCAGGTGTGGAGTTTGCTGAGTTCCTTATAGATACTGGATACTAGTCCGTTATCTGATACATCATTTGCAACTATCTTTTCCCATTCCATCAGCTGACTACTAGTTTTATTATTGTTTCCTTTCCGTGCAGAAGCTTTTAATCTTGATGAGGTCACAGTAGATCACTTTTGCTCTTGATTCCCTTGCCTTTGGGGATGTGTCAGGTAAGAAATTGCTGCGGTGGAGGTCA
>NW_024080991.1:1699037-1802848 GCF_003009895.1 Hyaena hyaena | reverse complement strand
CCTGGCCTTGGCCACCTTTTCATTTGTCTTGACATGTACTTCCTATTACCAACAGATCAAAGACCAATACTTCTCATGTTGATGATATCTGTCTCTTACCACATAACTAGGGACTGAGGTCTCCAGGAAGCAGATATTTTTATGATCTCAAATAGATAACATTTAGAATATCTTTTTGTTTTGTTTTTTAATTTAGATTTCTTGCTTGTGACAGATAATATCCAACAAAAATGACCTCTTCTTTAATATTCAGGTTACACAACGATGTACCTGATTTAGGAGAAACTACATGTGATACAAATGTACATTCAATTTTTTCCTCTTCCACTTTTTATTTAAATTCAACTATCATGATTGACACTTACATAAGGAAATTCCCATCTTCTTTCAGTTCTACATTCTCAGCAATCACTATTTTTTCCAACATTCCCTATATTTTCTCCAAAAATATATATTCAACTCAAATAATACTATTTCATTTCCCTCTATGGTAACTTCTTCCTTTTTGTTTTCTTTATTTTTTTATAGTTTATTGTCAAGTTGGTTTACATATAACAAACAGTGCTCATTCCCACAAGTGCCCTCCTCTATGCCCATCAGCCCCCTTCCCTTTCCCCCCAAACCCCCGCAGCCCTGTTTGTTCTCCGAGTCTCTCATGGTTTTCCTCCCTCCCTCTCCCCAACTATGTTTCCCCTTCTTCTCCCGCTTCATCCTCTGTTAACTTTCTCCTAATCCACCTATATGTACAAAAATATGGTATTTGTCCTTCTCTGTCTGACTTTTTTCACTCAGCATAACACCCTCTACTTCCATCCATGTTGCTACACATGGCCAGATTTCATTCTTTCTCATTCCCATGTAGTATTCCATCTTATAGATAAACCACATCTTCTTGATCCATTCATCAGTTGATGGACACTTAGGCTCTTTCCATGATTTGGCTATTGTGGAGAGTGCTGCTATGAACATTGGGGTACATGTGCCCCTATGCATCAGCACTCCTGTATCCCTTGGGTAAATTCCTAGCAGTGCTATTGCTGGGTCATAGGGGAGTTCTATTGTTAATTTTCTGAGGAACCTCCATACTGTTTTCCAGAGGGGTTGCATCGCTTATATTCCCACCAACAGTGTAGGAGGCTGCCTGTTTCTCCACATCCTCGCCAGCATCTACGGTCTCCTGATTTGTTCATTTTAGCCACTCTGACTGGCGTGATGTGGTATCTCAGTGTGGTTTTGATTTGTATTTCCCTGGTGAGGAGGGACGCTGAGCATCGTTTCATGTGTCTGGTGGCCATCTGGATGTCTTCTTTGGAGAAGTGTCTATTCATGTCTTCTGCCCATTTCTTCACTGGATTGTTTTTCAGGTGTGGAGTTTGCTGAGTTCCTTATAGATACTGGATACTAGTCCGTTATCTGATACATCATTTGCAACTATCTTTTCCCATTCCATCAGCTGACTACTAGTTTTATTATTGTTTCCTTTCCGTGCAGAAGCTTTTAATCTTGATGAGGTCACAGTAGATCACTTTTGCTCTTGATTCCCTTGCCTTTGGGGATGTGTCAGGTAAGAAATTGCTGCGGTGGAGGTCAAGGAGGTTGTTTCCTGCTTTCTCCTTTAGGGTTTTGATGGTTTGCTGTCTCATATTCAAGTCCTTTATCCATTTTGAGTTTATTTTTGTGTATAGTCTGAGAAAATGATCTAGTTTTTCTTCTGCATGTTGTTGTGCAGTTCTCCCAGCACCGTCTGTTAAAGAGGCTGTCTTTTTTCCATTGGATACTCTTCCCCACTGTGTTAAAGATGAGTTGGCCATACATTTGTGGGTCCAATTCTGAGTTCTCTATTCCATTCCATTGGTCTATGTGTCTGTTTTTGTGCCAATACCATGCTGTCTTCATGATGACAGCTTTGTAGTAGAGACTAAAGTCCAGGACGGTGATGCCTCCCATTTTGGTTTTCTTCTTAATATTACTTTGGCTATTCGGGGTCTTTTGTGGTTCCATACAAATTTTAGGATAGTTTGTTCTAGCTTTGAGAAGATGCTGGTGCAATTTTTATTGGGATTGCATTGAATGTGTAGATTGCTTTGGGTATAATGACATTTTAACAATATTCTTCCAACCCATGAGCATGGAATGTTTTTCCATTTCTTTGTGTGTTCTTCAATTTCCTTCATAAGTTTTCTATAGTTTTCACCAAACAGATCTCCTATATCTTTGGTTAGGTTTATTCCTAGGTATTCTATGATTTTTTTGTGCAATTGTGAATAGGATCAGTTTCTTGATTTCTCTTTCTGTTGCTTCATTGTTGGTGTATAAAAATGCAACCGATTTCTGTGTGTTGATTTTGTACCCTGCAACTTTGCTGAATTCATGGATCAGTTGTAGTAGGCTTCTGGGGAGCCTGTCAGGTTTTCTATGTAGAGTATCATGTCATCTGTGAAAAGTGAAAGTTTGACTTTTTCTTTACCAATTCTGATGCCCTTTATTTCCTTTTGTTGTCTGATGGCTGATGCTAGGACTTCCAGCACTATGTTAAACAACAGTGGTGAGAGTGGACATTCCTGGTGTGTTCCTGATCTCAAGGGGAAAGCTCTGTTTTTCCCCACTGAGGATGATGTTAGCTGAGGGCTTCTTATAGATGGCTTTTATGATACTTAAGTAATTTCCTTCTATCCCACCTTTCTCGAGGGTCCTTTATTAAGAAGCGATGCTGTATCTTGTCAAATGCTCTTTTTGCATCTATCAACAGGATCATATGGTTTTAATCTTTTCTTTTGTTATTGTGATGTATCACATTGATTGATTTGCGAATATTGAACCAGCCCTGTAACCCAGGAATGAATCCCACTTGATCATGGTGGATAATTCTTTTTATGTGCTGTTGGATTTGATTTGCAAGTATCTTGTTGAGGATTTTTGCATCCGTATTCATCAAGGATATTGGCCTGTAGTTCTCTTTTTTTTTTTTTGCTGGATCTGTCTGTGGCTTGGGAATCAAAGTGATGCTGGCTTTGTAAAATGAGTCCAGAAGTTTTCCTTCGATTTCTTTTTTTTTGGAATAGCTTGAGAAGAATTGGTATTAATTCTGTTTTAAATGTGTGGTAGAATTCCCCAGGGAAGCCACCTGGCCCTGGGCTCTTATTTGTTGGGAGATTATGGATAACTGATTTAATTTCCTCACTAGTTATGAGTCTGTTCAGATTTTCTATCTTCTCCTGTGTGAATTTGGTAGTGTGTGTTTAGGACTTTGTCCATTTCTTCTAAGTTGTCTAGTTTGTTGGCATATAATTTGTTATAGTATTCCCTGATAATTGCTTGCATTTCTGAGGGGTTGGTTGTAATAAGTCCATTTTCATTCATGATTTTGTCTATTTGAGTGCTCTCTCTTTTCTTTTTGAGAAGTCTGGAAAGAAGTTTGTCAATTTTGTTTATTTTTTCAAAAAACCAACTCTTGGTTTCGTTGATCTGTTCAACTGTTTCTTTGGTTTCTATATTGTTTATTTCTGCTCTGATTTTTATTATTTCTCTTCTGGGTTTGGGGTGCTTCTGTTGCTCTTCCTCTAGTACGTTTAGGTGAACTCTTAGATTTGGACTTGCGCTTTTTCTAATTTCTTGAAATAGGCCTGGAGTGCTATGTACTTTTCTCTTAGGACTGCCTTTGCCGCATCCCATAGAGTTTAGATTATTGTATTTTCATTTTCATTTGTTTCCATATATTTTTTAATTTCTTCTCTTATTACCTGATTGGCCCATTCATTCTTTAGTAGGATGTTCTTTCACCTCCATGTTTTTGGAGGTTTTCCAGACTTCTTCCTGTGGTTGATTTCAAGTTTAATAGCATTGTGATCTGAAAGCGTGCATGGTATGATCTCAGTTCTTTTGTATTTATTGAGGGCTGCTTTATGTCCCAGTATGTGATGTATCTTGGGGAATGTGCCCTGCACACTTGAGAAGAAAGTGAATTCCATGGCCTCAGGATGTAGAGTTCTAACTATATCTATCAAATCCATCTGGTCCAATGTGTCCTTCAAGTCCATTGTTCTTTTAGTGATTTTCTGTCTAGTTGATTTATCCATTGCTGTAAGTGGAGTATTAAAGTCCCCTGCTATTAGCATATGCTTATCAATAAGATTGTTTCTGTTTGTGAGTAATTGTTTTATGTATTTGGGTGCTCCAGTATTTGGTGCATAGACGTTTATAATTGTTAGCTCTTCCTGATGGATAGACCCTGTAATTATTATATAATGCCCTTCTTCATCCCTTATTACTGCCTTTACTTGAAAGTCCAGTTTGTCTGACATAAGTATAGCTACTCCAGCTTTCTTTTGATTTCCAGTAGCATGATATATATTTCTCCATCCCTTTGCTTTCAATCTGAAGGTGTCCTCAGATGTAAAATGAGTTTCCTGTAGACAGCAAGTAGATGGATTTTGTTTCTTATCCATCCTTCTACCCTATGTCTTTTGATTGGAGCATTCAGCCCATTTACATTCAGTGTTATTATTGAAAAATATGGGTTTAGAGTCATTGTATTCTTTGTAGGATACATGCTTGTGGTGGTGTCTCTGGTACCTTGCATTCCCTGCAACATTTCCCTCTTAGTGACCCCCTCAGGATTTCCTGTAGGGGCTGGTCTAGTGGTGACAAATTCTTTCAATTTCTGTTTATTTGGAAAGACTTTTATCCCTCCTTCTATTCTGAATGACAGGCTTGCTGGATAGAGGATTCTTGGCTGCGTATTTTTACTGTTCATCACATTGAAGATCTCCTGCCATTCCTTTCTGGCCTGCCAAGTTTCAGTAGATAGGTCTGTCACCACTCTGATAGGTTTCCCTTTGTATGTTAGGGCCCCTTGATCGCTAGCTGCTTTCAAAATTCTCTCTGTCCTTATAGTTTGCCTGTTTCACTATGATATATCGTGCAAAAGATCGATTCAAGTTACGTATGAGTGGAGTTCTCTGTGCCTCTTGAATTTCAACGTCTACTTCCCTCCCCAGGTTGGGGAAGTTCTCTGCTATAATTTGTTCCAGGACTCCTTCAGCACCTTTCCCTCTCCCTCCCTCTTCTGGAATTCCTATGATACGTATATTGTTCCGTTTGATTATATCGCTGAGCTCTAGAACTCTTTTTTCATGTTCCTGAATCGGTTTATCTCTCTTTTTCTCACCTTCCTCTTTTTCTATAATGGTCTTCTAAATCGCTTATTCTCCTTTCTGCCTCTTCAATCCGTGCAGTGGACGCCTCCATTTTATTATGTATCTCATTTATAGCATTTTTTAATTCATCACAACTATTTTTGAGCTCCATAGTCTTTGTAGCAACAGTTTCTCTGATGTTTTCCATGGTTTTTTCAAGCCCAGCGATTAATTTTATGACTATTGTTCTAAATTCTTGTTCATTTATGTTGCTTATATCTGTTTTTGAGGAGTTCTTTAACTGTCAATTCTTCCTGAAATTTCTTTGGAGGAGAATTCCGTTTCATCATTTTGGTTAGCTTTCTGTCTCTTGTTAATTTTAAAAGCTTGTTGTGCACTCTGCCCTTGGGGGTTCTACTGTATTAAAGAGGGCTCTTTGACTGTCCAGGGCCTGTCCATTCATGAAGTGTTCTTTGAATGGTGTCTTGGTTTCTTTTGTTGAGACTTTGGTTATTTTGTTTCCTTACTTGTAGTGGTATTTGGGACTCTCCACCATGTGTACTTTGGCTTGTTTCTGGAGGTAGCCCTGGAACAAGAAAACAGACAGCCACACTGGGAACAAAGGTACACAAACGCACAGACAAATCCAATAAGTACGCAAAGCACTTATGAGGTTTCCTTCCCAATGTACTCTGTCTCTTTCCCTTCCTAAACTCCTGTGGCTCAGTGTCCTATGACTTCAGGCTTTCTCTGTTTGAGAGATGGGTGCAAGCGAAATGCACGGAGCTCCCTACTTCCCCGCCTTCTTGCCGGCCCCCCTCACCTTCAGAATATCTTATAAATCATAGAAAACAAGTGTAGGTTAACACAAGCTCGTGCATAGATGCTCTTTCCTGGGAAAAAGGCTCACAGCTTTTAAGACTCCCAAATAGTTTTGACAGCATTGTTTCAGAGATATGTGTTAGGGTGACCAAAAATGCAGGTGGCAAAGAACTACAAAAAGAGTGTAGCGACTAGCAGGACAGAGTTTATTCACTCTGGAAGGGAGGAGAGGAACCAGGCATCAAGAAAGATGTCAGCCCTGAGCTTCTGCTGGGCTGGCCCTTTTAAGGGTTTGGGTTTTTTCCCTTAAGGGTGTGAGATGGCGGCAGCTGTACCCATGCAGGGTGTGGGGAGGGGGTCAGTTCTTGGCCAGGTAGGTGGCAGGTTTCCTGAGGGGCTCTGTCCAGGACTCATCTGGGATGTGGGTTGTTGTCCGGCTAGAGGACAGTATGTTTTGTAGTTGTGGTCTATTTTCTGACCTAGAAAAACAAAGAGTTAGGGCCAAATAGATACCTGTGAGTTTTGTCTGTAAGGTTGGCTGGGGAGGGGGCTTTGAAAGGAACGCTTTCAGTAAGAATACCTGCAGTTGGCCTGAGCACCATTCTAGATACTGTATTATGAGAATTAATAAGTTGAACGGTTAAGACAAGGAAAACACAGACTGATGGAAAGAAGTTAAGAATGGGACACATTGACTCTTCAAGTGTCCAAGAATCAAGGATCCTAGTTTCTCGTTAACATGGTATGGGCTCTTACGTGATTATGTTTTACCCACTTGTGACTTCTCTTTTGGAGAAAAAGTTCTGACTGAACTGATCACAAGATTTTGTCAATAACATGTTTTATATTTCCCTGAAGCTTGAGCATGAAACATATAATTTGTTTCTGTTTGGGAGTTCTGATATGATAGATAGGGACTGGCTGACAGAAATCTTGAGCTAAGTATATTATGCAGAGGAGAATAAATGGAAGGATTAACCAGAACCTTTAGAAGCAAAGCAGTGTTGATCAATGTTAGAACAATGTTCTTCATTTTAGTCTCTCAGGGCCATTGTTAGGTGCTGTTTAGTATAATTTTGTTTCCTGTAACAAACTTCTTGATTTGAAGCAGATTTTCTGTCCCCCACAAGCATTTTATCCTCCTTTTTCCATGATAGGACAGAGGGAACTGAGGCAATAGTGCGGGGAGAGGTGGGGGTGGGGCCCACATGAGTGTGGTTCTATCTCACCAATCCTGGTTTTCCTTCTGTAATTCCCTGTGTCCTTCTCAGTCCTCACTCTTCTTAGGATTTTCCCCTCAGGATAAGGAAATCCTAGCTCCGGTGCCTTCTTGAGTGTTGAAGATTATGTTTTAGGAAGCAGTCGCTGGAGTTAATTTCCCTGCCTTTTGCTTCAATTGCTATGGGGGAAGGCCAAGTTAAAACAGTGTTTCATTCCATTTCATCCATTTTTGTCTACTAATGATTTCTCCAATAATTCATACCTGAGTTGTTTAAAGACAAATGTGTCACTGTTGTTAATTCTGTTAACTATACAATGTAGACTTTAACATACAGTCTTCCTAAACCATAATGTTTAGTGTATTTCTTGCTGAAGAACTCTTAGGATGAAAGGCTCATGCAGGCATAATTCTTAACACAAAGGTCATGCATTCCTTCACATATCTTTACTTGAGCCTTCTGGAGCAAATACCACGCAACTAGTCTCTGATACCCAGGTGTACTTTTCCACAGCAGTGTATATGTGGTCTAATAGAATACTTTACCCTGCAAAAGTGAAGATAGTGTGGGGAAAAAGAAACAACCACAGAAATATTAAGTCCCACAACAATGAACACCAGAAAATAAATAAATCTCCCTTGTGCTTGCCTTGTTCCTCATCGTCTGGACAGTTCTTTTACCTTCCACCCTCTTGCGTCTCCCGCCCCCCCCCTTTCAGAGCAATATTCTTATCTTCTCTTTCTAAGTTATTATTTATAATGTATGTTACAAGCTTTATATCAAGTCATAAGAGCACTAGGGAAGACATAAAAGCTGATCTCATTCTCCTAAGGGTTTGAAAATACCCCTTTTTGGGGGCCATTTAAAGTACTTTTAAAAAACTTCCATAGATTTTATGGCTTAAACAATAAACATTTCTTATAGTTCTGGAGGCTGAGAAGTCTAAGATCAAGGCTCCAGCAAATTTGGTGTCTGGTGAGGACCTGCTTCCTGGTTCATAGATGGCTATCTTCTTGCTGTGTTCTTACATGGCAGACGATGCAAGAGGGTTCTCTGGGGTCTCTCTTATAAGGGCACTGATCTTCTTCATAAGGACTCCACCCTCAGGACCTAATCATCTCCTAGAGGCCCCAACTTCAAATATCATCACATTGGGGATTAGGTCTCAACTTATAAATTTGAAGGTCATGTAAACACTTGATCTATAGCATGGATTTTTTTGTTTTTAAACTAGGAATCAAGTTTGGATCAAAATCCCATTCCACAAAGTGTTCAATGGGCAGTGGTTTAATATGACATCTAAGGGCCTGTTGATAACTTAAACCAACACTGATGAAAACCAGTTGACGGCGATATAAAATATGATCTTCCATTCATCTGTCTTATGGTTCTTCAGAAGACCTCAGTAATACAACAGAATTCTATTCATAGCTGACAGTTCATAGAAATATATCCACTTGTCACTTAAGCTCTTGCTGTGGAGAGAAAATAAATAAGGACTTTGAGGTTTATTCTTAAGCTTCCGTGGATTCTGTAAATGTCCAGCTCTCCATCCATTGCCTGTCCTAAAACAAGAGTTAAAACCTGTAGTTCTCACCCCAAAATCTGAGTGGCACAAAGAGAAGAAAAGGCCTATGTTGTCTTCCCTGACCATTTAATCCAGGTACAACATCCTCAAGTGTGTCTGACAGCATTCTGTCGAATGGTTTTCTCCTTGAGTATCCCCATTTGTGTAGTTAGCAGTGGTATTAGAATTTTATTTTTACCAGGAAGACATATCATACAGAAACTGTCCCCTTATCTGAACGAATTAAGTCTAGAAATCCATGTGCTGATCTTTCTTCTCCTTCCCCACACAAAAATATTTAGGCAGTGTGTGAGGTGTGTGGTCACTTGATGGATTAACCTAAGTCTTGTAAATGAAATGGTTTTTTTTACTATGGAAATTATTTGGATTCTTGACCGTCATCTAAGCAGGCGCTCCTGGGTAGAGGTGTCTATATGAACTTGTCACTGTCTGGCAGTCTTGTCCACTACTGTACATTCCTTTGTTCTAACCCTATTCTTTCCCCAAATACCTAAAATCAGATGCTGTTCTCATGCCTTTAGAATGGTGTATTTAGTAGAGAATCAACTACTTTCCCCAGTTTGTGCAGAACACTGCAGTGCCCAGTATAGACCACTGGCTGAGTGCTAATGTTGTTCTCAGCAGGTCTCTCCATCCACTGAGAGAAATCCGGACCCTCCTTACCTGGATGGTGAACCTTTTCTCTCTGACTGCCTTATGCAATTAGGAGTCTTTCCACTGGATATTTCTCAGTCCTGTCTTCATCTGAAGAGCAGTGACTAACTCAGAGCCTCCGTTCCCTGAGGCTTAACTTTTGTTGTGTAACTGTGCCCTTCGTGGCTCTGCCAAGGCGCAGAAGAATCCTCATCCATCAAATGAATCAAAAAACATGCTATAGATAAAGAGCTCTGCTCCTCCAGAATCTTGCCAAAGAAATTATGGTCCAGGTAAAGTACACTTTGCAAATAATGTAATTCCACAAAGTCTTACGTCATTAGTCACTAGAGGGTTCTCTTGACACGGACTTTTCTTTCTGAAGAAAATTCTCTGGAACAGATGAATGCTTTTTTTGTCCTTGCCAGTCATGGACATGCTAGAATAACCGTTCCTTAATCTCAGTGTAGAGCCACTGAGTCCTCTCTGAACATTTTCAGTACCCATTTAGACACTGTTGATGGATATATCACTCTTAACATGGAAGCTTTGCTATTTCAGTGAGAGATAGTGGCGAATACAGTTTTGAATCATTCTTTGGTTACATGAAGCTCTCTATTTTCTAATAGTACTTGATATTGCTTTTAAATATGCCAAATGTCAGTCACTTTTAAAATAAGGCATTAAAGTCTTACTGATAAAGTAACTTTTACCCACACAACTCAGTCACTTAGGAAATTCTGATTTTAAGAAATTAATATCATGTTTTTGACCTTGAAATAGTAACCTTGGGCTTATGTGATGATTACCACTGAGAATTCAACTGGAAATAAATCATTTTCTCTAATATTTAGTATTATGAATTAATGCTGATCATATCTCATTTTTTAATAAAAACATTCGAGGAGCTATGTTGAATAGCTTTTCCCTTGGACAGCGTGCAAATTTGGTTCAGACCATCTGGTTCTTACCATATGACGTACTGTATATTTCAAGGCACACTCAGGAGATGGATTTCCAACTTTTTTTTCTTTTAATACTGAATCAAGACTAGGAAACATTACTGGCTAAGAACTGTCCTCTGTGAGTATGATAATGAGGATTGGCAGGCAGATGTTTACCTTTTGCTCATCAAGCAACACTGTAGCATGCTAAGACCTGGCTAAAGCCCATTACTGATTCCTGTACACCCTATATACCGCATCCCTATTCAAGTCTATGTTGTGGGTCACAGTGGCATAAATTGTAAAGAAAAAAAGTTACAACTCTTTTTATATGTCACAGGTCTTCAGTAATAAACAAAAGCTGCCACTGATATCCTCTCCACGAAGATAATGTTGTTGCTAGCTAATTTGTCCTCTGAACCTCAGTGATTTTTGTCCCACTCTAAAGAGAGTCATGACAAGTGTTACTTTACCACCTAATTTACGATTGGTAATGTATCTTTTGCCAGTAACTCACTTGGATTTCTCTCTGAGCATAACTGCTTACCATTAATTTGCTACCAATTTTAGAAGGTTTTCAGTAATATGAATCCACATCTATGTTTCTTATGCAAGGTATATATAAGGGCCTATGGTTTCAGATTTTTTTTTTTTTTTTTTTACTTCTTAGGACAATTTGGTGTTATTAAATATTGTTCTTTTTGCCTAGAAAGAGTTAAGTGGCCTGTCAAAATCTTGCGCCTTGTTTAAAAATGGTGCAAAAGCTCCTGATACTTTATGCAAACTTCTTGACAAATGAGGAACAGTGGGCAAACTGCCAATCCAACAGAATTCATGTTTTTATTTTTTGGCTGCTTGAACAAAATAATTGCTCATTCTCTTGCTTCAGCACATAAAACTGACATCATATACTTGTATTAAGGCATGATACAAATTTCTTAATGATGTTCTAACTTTCAGGACTCCCTTTTTATTGTTATGTAAGTGTCATCAAATACGCATTGATTTAATTGGCAATAATAATCACAAGGCTTACTTTAGCTGTGGCTGTGTGCCTGCACGTACGGATGATGACTATCTACAAAATGTCTTTGCTCCCATCCCCTAAGTGAGTTGGAGGCTAGCCTCGCTCTTTTTGGGCTCCAGAGACCGATTAGACAGTTCAAGAGAGGAAACCTATCACTCCAGAAATAGTCATATGCTCCCCTCCCTCTTCCAAGCCACCTTCAGGCAGTTCACTAATCTAAGTATGATTTTAAAACAAACAAAATAAAGTACTTTGTAGTTGTGCTTCCACAATGCTCCAGGTGCTAGGTGATAAGCTGAGATCAGAACCCAGTTCTGTCATGTCCTGAGCCACATATTCAATGAAGTCATGAATTTTAATAGAGGTATTTTGAAATTCAAAGGGGCCGTTTTGCTTATACCCCGCTCCATTGAACTTGGAACATTTCTTTGTAAAAGGCATAACCAGGCTTTACCTTAGGTGAAAAAAATCATATCATTAATCCCCTAAAAGTGTGGCTATTCCTTTTACATTTTCTGCTAAGCAGTTCTGAGGCCCTGCTAGGAGTTTTAGATTAGTTTTTGGACATGGTGGTAATAGCACTGCTGAGGCTAAAGCTAGACGCATTGATTTCTCAGCAGTTTTACTCTTATGTAACCGAGAGTGTCTGGGGTTTGTGATGTGTGAGATCCCTGTGCCCCTAAACTGGAAAAGTTATAAAATTAGGAAAAGGCATTTATTAGTTGATGATTGCCTTAAGATCACAGATGTGGCAAAGTCATGACTACTGCTTTCCCAAACAAGATTGGGAAGTAGATACTTAACGATCAGCCCTTGTCTGAGCTCCATAAATTATTTTCATTAGGAATGCATGTCATCGTGTAGCCCTTTTTTTTTTTTTTTTTTTTTGTATTAAAGGGACACTGAATTCAAGTTTGGGGCTACACACCTCTTTTTGTCAATTTGATTGTGAAATCAAGGCACACTCTTTAAACATCCCCCTCAATTCTCTGAGGCCTAAATAACTAATCACTGTTTCCAAAGCTAACAACATCAAATGCTTTGTGGATAGATCAGACAGGATGTAAAGATTCAGATCTCCAATCTGGTTCCTAAGGAGCAGCAACTCATTATCCTATTCTCCTTACAGTTTTTCTTTTCTCTCCACTTTATCTTATTAAAGGTAACTACTTTCAATGGGAATGAGGTGTTCAGAGGTAAGCTGGGACCCTACTTTGCTCAGTAAATGGTTTGAATGGATCTCTATCAGTTCCCATTACCAGTGGCTGTGAGATTTCCCCTGGTCTAAAGGGCAAGAGTGTGGGCCTTGATCTTAAACTCCCCCTCAGTGCATCTGAATAGGACACAGAGGGATTTTACTGTGCCAAATCAAATGAATTGTCTTTCTCTACAGGGGGCTTCCTTTTCTGCTGTGCCAAGGTATACCTGCTCCATTTCCAACAAGTTCACGTTCACCAGCACACTGTCTTTCTCCTACAGAGCATCTCTGTCCTTATCAGGGAGTGTCCTTCTTTGAAGAAATTGATGATGTGCTTCATGGGGAGGCTGTGTAGGTGACCCCAAGGATGGGACAGGTCATGCTGCCTGTGCCCAGCCTTGTCCCCTACCAGAGTGCCAACACTGACCTCTTGTTCCATGTCGTCCAGTAGACTGGCCTTTTTCTCCGCTGAGTACATCTCCGTCTGCAGCTGCTGGCACTGCTCAGTCCATCAAGCAGACATCTACAGTGTCTTTTTCTTTCCTGACTTCTGGTTCAGCAGGCACTTTTCACTGCCAGTTGCCACAGAGTCATGAGGTTGAAGATGTAGGCTGCAACTTACCTACATATATTATTGGGGGAGGGGCAGAGAGGGAGGAAGATAGAATCCAAAGCTGGCTCCAGGCTCTGAGCTGTTACGGTATTATTACAATATTATTCACAATGTTCCTATGCTATATGTTACATCACCATGGTGTATTTATTTTATTACTGGAAGTTTGTACCTCTTAACTCCCTTTACCTATTTTGCCCATCAATCCCCAACCTACTTCCCTACTGGTAACCTATAGTTTGCTTCTTATATCTATGAGTCTCTGTTTTGCTTTGATTTTTAGATCCAACACATACATGAAATCATATGGTATTAGTCTTTCTCTGTATGACTTATTTCACTTAGCATAGTATCTTCTAGATTTATTCATGTCATTGCAAATGATAAGATTTCATTATTTTTTATGGCTGGGTAGTATTTCATTATATATAATATAGTACACACACAACACACACACACACACACACCACATCTTTTTATTCATTCATCTATTGACAGATGCTTTGGTTGCTTTTATACCTTGGCTATGATTAATAATGCTCTCATTAACATAGGGTGCATATATGTCTTCAGATTGGTGTTTTCATTTTCTTAGGATAATACCCAGAAGTGGAATTGCTAGATCATATGTTAGTTCTATTTTTAATTTTTTGAGAACTTCCATTCTGTTTTCTATAATGGCTGTACCAATTTATATTCCCACAAATGCCATATGAAGGTTCCCCTTTCTCCACATCCTCACCAACTCTTAAGTTCACTTGTTATTTTTTTCTTTGATAATAGCCATTCTGACAGGTGTGAAGTGATATCTCATTGTGGTTTTGTCTTGTGTTTCACTGACGATTAGTAACACTAAACATCTTTTCATATGCCTATTGGCCATCTTTATGTCGTCTTTGGTGAAATGGCTACTTAATTCCTGTCCATTTTTTAAAAATTTTAATGTTTATTTAAAAATTTTCTTAATGTTCATTCATTTTTGAGAGAGAAAGAGATAGCATGTGAGCAGGGGAGGGGCAGAGAGAGAGGGAGACACAGAATCTGAAGCAGGCTCCAGTCTCTTAGCTATCAGCACAGAGCCCAACATGGGGCTCGAACTCACAAACTGCCAGATCATGACCTGAGCTGAAGTCAGTCACTTAACTGATTAGGCCACCCGGGCGCCCCATGTTTGTTTATTTTTGAGAGAGAGAGAGAGAGCAGGAGAGAGGAAGAAAGAGAGGGGGACAGAGGATCCGAAGGAGGCTCTGCATTGACAGCAGAGAGCAAATTCAGGGCTCAAACTCCTGAACCGTGAGATCATTAACTGAGCTGATCAGACACCTAACTGACTGAGCCATCCATGGGCCCCAAGTCCTCTGTCCATTTTTAAATTGACTTATGTTTTATGTTGTGTAAGTTCTTTATATATTTTTAATATTAACCTCTTACAGGCTATAAAATATCTTCTCTCCCATTCAGAAGATCACCTTTTCATTTTGTTGATGGTTTCCTTCACTGTGCAAAAGCTTTTGTTTGCTATAACACTGTTTATTTCAGGTTTTATTGAATTTAGAGACTTTATTGTAGTTACCATGGAATAGGAAAAAGGCAGGATACACAGTTTTAAGATTGGCTAGTTTGAACAATTTCAGTGGACTCTGTGGTTAAGCATTGTCCAGCTGTACAGCTTTTGGTAACTGGTCCTGGTGGGCTCAGGGCTGGGAAATAATGTGCCAAGTGTGAAAGCCCAATAAAGGATATTAACCCCTTATAAGACACATGATTTACAACTATTTTAGCACATTCCATGTGTCATCTTTTCATTTGTTGATTGTTTCTTTTGCTGTTTAGAAGCTTTTTAATTTGATATAATCCCACTTATTTTTGCTTTTGTTGCCTAGGTTTTGGGGGTCGTATCAAAAAATGCATTCCTAAGAGCAGGATCAGTGATCTTTTTCCCTATGTTTTCTCCAGGACTTTAATAGCTGCAGTTCTGTTTAAGTCTTTGATCACTTTGAGTTGATTTTTGTGTGTGATGTATGAAAGTACATCTTTCTACACAAAAAATGATCTAGTTTTCCCAGTGCCAATAATTGAATAGACCATCCTTTACCCAATTTATATTCTTGGTACCCTTGTTAAAGATTAGATGACCATATATGCATGGGTTTATGTCTGAGCTCTCTATTCTGTTCCACTGTTCTATATGTCTGCTGTTATCCAGTACCATACTGTTTTGATTTCTATAGCTTTGTAATAAAATTTGAAATCAGGAAGTGTGGTGCCTCTAGCTTTGTTCTTCCTCAAACTTATTTTGACTATTGGAGATATTTTACGACTGCATATGAATTTTAGGATTATTTTCTATTTCAATGAAAACTGACACTGGAGTTTTTGGCAAGGATTACACTGAATCTGTAGCTTTAAACAATATTAATTCTTCTAATCCATGAACACAGGATATCTTTCTATTTGTGTAATGTTCAATTTCTTTCATCAGTGTTTTTATTCAAGTATAGTTGGCACAGTATAGTTTCAGGGGTACAACATATTGATTTGACAATTTTATACACTATGCTATGCTCACCTCAAGTTTAGCTACCATCTGTCGTCATTCCTTTTATTCCTGTGACTTACTCCGTAACTGGAAGCCTGTATCTTCCACTCCCCTTCACCCACTTTGCCCTGCCTCCCCTCTGGCAACCATCAGTTCTTTGTATTTATAAGTCCAATTCAGATTTTTTGCTATTTCTTTTAGATTCTACTTTTGAGTGAAATCATATGGTATTTGTCTTTTTCAGCCTGACTTACTTCACTTAACATAATGCCCTCTAAATCCATCCATGTCATCTCAAATGGCACTACCTCATCTTTTTATGGCTGTGTAATATTCCATTCTTTATATAAACCACATCATCCTTATCCATTTGTCTATTGATGGACACTTAGGTAGCTTCCATATCTTGGCTATGGTAAATAATGCTGCAATAAATATAGAGATGCATATATCTTTTTGAATTAGTATTTTCATTTTCTTTGTGTAATACCCAATAGTGGAATTATTGGATCTTTGATATTTCTATTTTTAATTTTTGAGGAAACTCCATACTGTTTTCCATAGTCACTGTACCAATTTACATTCCTATCAACAGTGTATGAAGGTTCTGTTTTCTCCACATCTTCACCAACATTGTTATTTTGTTTTTTATTTTAGCCATTCTAACAGGTGTAAGGTGATATCTACTTGTAGTTTTGATTTGCATTTTCCTGATGATTAGTGAAGTTGAGCACCTTTTCATATGCCTTTTGGTCTTCTCTATGTTTTTGGAAGTTGTCTGTTCCGGTCCTCTGCCAATTTTTTAATTGGATCTTTTTGGTATTGAGTTGTATAAGTTCCTTATATTTTTTTGATATTAACCCCTTATCAGATGTATGATTTGCAGATATCTACTCCCATTCAGTAAGTTGTCTTTCCATTTTGTTAGTGATTTCCTTTGTTGTGAAAAACCTTTTTTTTTTTTTTTTAATTTTGATGTAGTCCCAACAGTTTCTTTTTGCTTTTGTTTCCCTTGTTTAAGGAGATTTGTCTAAAAAGATTGTTTCTAAGGCCAGTGTCAGAGAAATTACTGCATGTGTTTCCTTCTAGGATTGTTATGGTTTTGGGTCTCACATTTAGACCTTTAATCCATTTTGAGTTTATTTTTGTTCTGGTATTAAAAGACAGTCCAGTCTCATCAATGTTTTATAGTTTAGTGTACAGATCTTTAACCTACTTGGTTAAATTTAGTCTTAAGTATTTATTCTACTTGATGCTAATATAAAAGGAATCCTCTTCCCAATTTCTTTTCCAGATAGTTGTTAGTGTATAGAAGTTCAACAGATATGGTATGTTGATTTTATATCCTTCAACTTTACTGACTTTATTTATTCCAGCAGTTTTTGTTTTTTGGACTCTTTAGGGTTCTATATACAAGATCATGTCATATTAAAACAGAGCCTACTTTACTTTTTCCTTTCCAACTTAGATGCCTTTTACATCTTTTTCTTGCCTAAATGCCCTGGCTCAAACTTCCAGTGCTTTGTTGAATTGGAGTCATGAGAGTGGGCACCCTTGTCTTGTTCCTGATCGTACAGGAAAAGCTTTCAACCCTTCACTATGAGTCTGATGTTAGCAGTCACACATGGATGTTATTACATTGAAGTAACTTCTTTCTATAGCTAAATTGTTGAGAATACTTTTTATCATAAAATGATGTTGAATTTTATAAAATACCTTTTCTACATCTACTGAGATGATCATGGGGTGCCTGGGTGGCTCAGTCGGTTAAGCATCTGACTTCGGCTCAGGTCATGATCTCACAGTTGGTGGTTTCAAGCCCCGCATTGGGCTCTGTGCTGACAGCTAACTCAGAGCCTGGACGCTTCAGATTCTGTCTCCCTCTCTCTCTGCCCCTCCCCAGCTCACACTCTGTCTCTTTCTCTCTCTCAAATAAATAAACATTAAAAGAAATTTACTGACATGATCATATGATTTTTAATGTGCACTTAAATTTCATTTCCTTGTATTTTGTTGAAGGACTTTTTTGCATCTGTGTTCTTCAGAGATACTGGTTTGTAATTTTCTAGTAGTGTCCTTGTCAGGCTTTTGTATCAAGGTAAAGACAGCCTTGTAAGCTGAGTTTAGGAGTGTTTGCTCCCCTTCAATTTTTGGAAGGGTTTGAGAAAAATTGATGTTAAGTATTGTTTAAATGTTTGCTAGAATTCATCAATAAAACCTTCCGGTTCTGGGCTTTTCTTTTGTGGAAGTTTCAAATACTTATTCAGTCTCTGCCCTCATTATTGGTATGTTCAGGTTTTCTCTTTCTTCATGAGTCAGTCTTGATAGGCTGTGTATTTCTAGGAATGTATCCATTTCTTTGAGGTTACCAAATTTGTTAGTATATAATTGTTCATAGTAATTTTTGTGATTCTTACTATTCCTGTGTTATCAATTGTAATGTCTTATCTTCCATTCCTGATTTTAGTCTTGTGTTTGTGTGTGTGTGTGTGTGTGTGTGTGTGTTTTAGTGTAAAGGTTTGTCAGTGTTGTTTATTTTTTCAAAAAACCAACTCTTAGTCTTACTGATATTTTTTTTTAAATTTTTTTAAAATGTTTTTTTATTTATTTCTAGGAGAGATTGAGAGACAGCGTGAACAGGGGAGGGTCAGAGAGAGAGGGAGTCACAGACTCTGAAACAGGCTCCAGGCTCTGGGCTGGCAGTCAGCACAGAGCCCGACACAGGGCTCGAACCCACGAACCACGAGATCATGACCTAAGCGAAAGTCAGACGCGTAACCGACTAAGCCACCCAGGCACCCCTCTTACTGATCTTTTCTATTGTGTTTTTATTTTAGTCTCTATTTCATTTATTTCTGTCCTGATCTTTGTTATTTTCTTACTTCTACTGAATTTGGGCTTAGTTTGGGTTTTTTGTTTTTGTTTGTTTCTAGTTCTGTGAAGTGTAAAGTTAGGCTGCTTGTTTGAAATCTTTTTTGTAAATACAGGCATTTATCACTATAAATATCTTAGAACTGCTTTTACTGTATCCCATAAGATTTTATATATTGCACTTCAGTTTTCATTTGCTTCAAGATCTTTCTTGATTTCCTTTTTGATATCTTCTTTGATACATTGTTTCTTCAGTAAGAAGTTGATTAATCTCCACAGATTTGTGAATTTTCCAATTTTCCTCTTGTAATTGACTTCTAGTTTCATAGAATTGTGTTTGGAAAAGATGCTTGATACAATGTCAATCTTCTTAAATTTATTGTCTTGTTTTGTGGTGTAATGTATCCTGGAGGATGTTCCATGTGCACCTGAAAAGAATGTGTTTTTTGCTGTTAATGGAATGCTCTAAAGATGTCTGTTCTATTTGGTCTAAGTCCTCTGTTTCGTTATTGATTTTCTGTTTGGATGATTTATCCATTGTTGAAAGTGGGGTATTAAATCTCCTGCTCTTCTTGTACTGTTTTTCTCTTGAGTTCTGTTATTGTTTTCTTTATATAGTTACGTGTTCCAGTATGCAATACATATGTATTTATAATAGTTATGTCCGCTTGATGAATTGGCCCTTTTTATCATTATATAATGGCCTTATTGTCCGTTGTTAAGCTTTTTGTCTTTACGTTTTCTGATATAATATAGCCATCCCTGCTCTCTTCGGGTTTTCATTTACATGGAATATCTACTTCCATCCCTTCATTTTCAGCCTATATGTGTCTTTAAATCTAAGGTGAGCCTTTGTATTTAAGAATCTGGTTTGTCTTTCTTTTTTTTCTTTTAAATTCTACATATAAGTGAAATAAAATGGTATTTGTTTTTCCCTGTCTGACTTATATAACTTATTAGCATTATACTCTTTAGGTCCATCTCTATTGTTGCAAATGACCAGATCTCTCTTTTTTATGTTTAAGTATTCTATTGTGTGTATATGCATGTATGTGTAGGTATACATATATGTATGTATATATAAACTATATTGTTTTCTTACATCTTTATCCATTCATCTATTGCTACTACTTGAATTTTCAGCTTGCACATCTTGACCATTGTAAATAATGCTGCAATAAACATCGGGTGCCTTTATCTTTCAACTTAGTGTTTTCATTTTCTTTGGGTGAATATTGAGTAGTAGAATTATTGGATCATATGATATTTCTAGTTTTAATTTTTTGAGGAACTTCTATAGTTTTCCATAATGGCTGCACCAATTAGCATTCCTACCAACAGTGCATTGCTTTTCCTTTTTCTCCACATCCTCACCGACACATGTTATTTCTTGTCTTTTTGATCCCAGTCATTCTGGTGCTTGCCAGAGGGGAGGTGTGTCAGGGAATAGATGAAATAGATAAAGAGGATGAAGAAGTACAAATTTCTAATTACAAAATAAGTCACAGAGATTAAAAGTACAGCATAGGGAATATAATCAATAAGATTGTAATAATGTTTGGTGACAGATGATGACTACACTTACCATGGTGAGCCCTGCGTATAGAATTGAATCATGCTGTATACACAAAGCTAATATTACACTGTATGTTAAATATACTTCATTAAAAAAGAAAAAAAAAAAAGTCTTACAGAGAGCATATGGCTACATCTTGGTTTTCTTACCCATTCAGCCTCTCTATTTCTTTTGATTGGCAAGTTTTATCTATTTCCACTTAAAGTAATTATTTATAGGTAAGTCCTATTATTGCCATTTCCTTATTATTTTCAGACTGTTTTGTAGTTGTTTGTTCCTTTCTTCCTGTCTTGATGTCTTCCTTTGTGATATGATGATTATTTTTCTAGTGGTATAGTTTGATTCATTTCTTTTTTCCTTTTTGTGTATAGATTATTCCTTTATGATTATGTAAAACATCTCAGTCAAAACAGTTAGTTATACTAAAAACTACATTAACTGCATTTAAAACTCTATGATTTTGCCCTCCACAAACACATTTTGTTATTAATGTCACAATTTATGTCTTTTCATATTGGCTATATTTTAAAAGATTATTATAGCTATAGTTATTTTTAATACTATTTTCACTTAGAGTTAAAATTGATTCATGTACCACCATTACAATATTTGGAGTATTATGAATTTGATTATATCCTTATCTTAAATTGAGATTTATACTTTCATATGTATTGTTCTTAATTAGCATTTTTTCATTTCAACTTGAACATCATTTAGCACTTCTTGTAGGGCATATTAGTGGTGATGGACTCCTTAGCTTTTGTTTGGGCATTTTTTTTTTTTTTTTTTTTTTGTATCTCGCTTCGTTTCTGATGGACAGCTTTGCTGAGTATAGTATCTTGGTTGCCAAATTTATTTATTCCCCAAAACTTAATATGTCATTCCTCTCTTTTGGCTTGTAAGGTTTCTGCTGAGAAATCCCCAAAGTCTCATGGGGTTCTCTTGTATGTGACAAGTCACATTTCTCTTGCTATTTTAAAAATTCTCTTTGTAGTTAATTTTTAAAACTTATTTATTTATTTTCAAGTTAGTTAACATATAGTATAATATTGGTTTCAGGAGTAGAACTCAGTGATTCATCACTTTCATACAATACCCACTGCTCATCCCAACAAGTATCCTCCTTAATGCCCATCACCCATTTCACCCATCTCCCCATCCACCTCCTCTCTAGCAACTCTGTTCTCTGTATTTAAGAGTCTCTGATGGTTTGCCTCCCTCTCTGTTTTTATCTTATTTTTCCTTCCCTCCCCTATGTTCATCTGCCGTTTTTCTTAAATTCCACATATTAGTGAAATCATACAGCATTTGTCTTTCTCTGACTTACTTCACTTAGCATAATTCACTGTAGTTCCAACCATATTATTGCAAATGGCAAGATTTCATTCTTTTTTGATTGCTGAGTAGTAGTCCATGATATACATATACCACATCATCTTTAGGTATTCATCAGTTGATGGATATTTAGGCTCTATCCATAGTTTGTATATTGTTGATAGTGCTACTATAAACATTACGGTAAATGTGCCCCTTCAAATCAGCATTTTTGTATCCTTTGGATAAACCTAGTAGTGCAATTACTACTTACTGAGGAACCTACATACTGTTAGTGGTTGCACCATTTTGCATTCCCACCAACAGTGCAAGAGGGTTCCCCTTTCTCCACATCCTTGCCAACATCTGTTGCTTCATGAGTTGTTAATTTTAGTCATCCTGACAGCTGTGAGTTAGTATCTCATGGTGGCTTTGATTTGTATTTCCCTGAAGGTGAGTGAGGTTGAACATCTTCCCATGTGTCTGTTAGCCATCTGGATGTATTCTTTGGAAAAGTGTCTATTTGTCTTCTGCCCATCTCTTCAATGGGTTATTTGTGTTTTGGGTGTTGAGTTTGATAAGTTCTTTATAGATTGAGTTTGGTGCCTTAGACCACTCAGCCATTCTGACACTGCTGTAGTTGACTTTTGACAGTTTGATTAAAGTATGTCTTAGTGAAGTCTTTATTTTAAGTATTTTTTAAAATGTTTTTTTGTTTGTTTAGAGAGCTGGGGAGGGAGGGAGGGAGAGAGAGAGAGAGAGAGAGAGAGAGAATGAATTCCAAGCAGGCTGCATGCTGTCTGTGCAGAGCCCAACACAGAGCTCAGTCTCAAAAGCTGTGAGATGATGACCTGAGCCAAAATCAAGAGTCAGATGCCCAACAGACTGAACCACCCAGGTGCCCCTGTTTTGGTTTGGTTTGGTTTGGTTTGGTTGACCTAATGGATCTAGGGGTTAATTTCCTTCCCCAGATTTAGCAAGTTTTCTGTCCCTATGTCTTTGGGTAAGCTTTCTGCCCCTTTCTCTTTCTCTGCAACTTCTAGGACTTCAGTAATATGTATTGATTCATTTGCCATTTCCCCAAAAGTCCTCCAGAATTTCTTCACCTTTTCCCGCTTTCCCCCCCCCACCCTTTTTTTTTCTGAGTGAATAATTTTAAATGATCTGGCTTTGGGGAAGGAAGACCTTTACCTGTCAGCCTGGCTAGAGAATCTGGGAGTGTCTCAGATCTTTTCTATGGATGTTCCCACTCCACTCTTGTTCCCTTATAGAGAAGTTTTAGGATTACGTGCTTGCTTTTAATTCCGCAAATCCAAGCCAGTTGCTGAGGTACTACCTTAGTTTCAGACTGTGTGCCTTCTCCCAATCTAGCATTGTTAAGCTAGCTGCTGGATATCCATCTGCCGTCTGCAAGGGCTTGCACGTGCCATCTGTGAAGGATCATAAGCACAATTTGAAGAGGCTTCCAGACACCATATGTGGGAGAGTGCAAGGTGCCAGCAACAGGAGAGACAGTGTATGGAGTGCTGGGTATGTGTCTACTACTCAGTGAGGGGGGTGTCCACAGGTGAGGTATCATATGTAGTCGTGAGTGGGGTTCTCAGAGGAGTCCACAAGCTTGTTAGTGGGATCTTTGGCCCGTTGTTGAGATCCATATGCTGGTCATGCCGGTTTCTATGCATCCCCAACTCTTTTCCCTCTTGCTAGCTGGTCTCAAATTACTCAGCTGTGCCAGTCCCCTCATGTTTTAGGGGCGAGACAGACATGGGCTTCTTGGGGAGCATCCCACAAGGCTGGAAAAGCCCAGTGCTCACTGGGCAAAGTGAGTCTCTCCTGGCACTGAGCTGTGTCATCATGAAAGAGGGGTGACGTGGATAAAGTGAAACTTTCTTCTTCCCCTCTTCAATGTATTCTTAGAATTGTTGCTCCACTAGGGTGCTGGAACCTCTCAGCTGAATGTTTTGATTCTCTTAAAGATCTCATTCGTAGGAGGTTGTTAAAATCAGTGTTTCTGTGTGGGTATGAGAGTTGGAAGCTTCTATTCTGCCATCTTGCTGATGTCTAGAACAGCTTCTTCTTGTATGCAGAAGATAACTGTTTTTGCAGGATGAGGAGTTGAGCTAATGTATGTAAATAATTCCTTGATATGACTGACAGAGCAATGCTTAATAATTAAAATTGAATTACTTCTAAATAGAGAACCTGAAAGTATTTTGTTGACAAGCATTAAAAATACCATTTGCCATTATACATAAACACCTTAGATTTTGTTTTCTCCATTGGTCTTTTTTTCCAGGCTTTGGAACAAAGTAACCACAACTATCCTTCTACCTGCCTTAATCAAATGAGGATATGCTTGGGTTCAAAAACCTCCCTTTCTCTTCCAAATTACTGGATGATTCAAACGGATAACAGCAGATTTTTACCAGAGTCACATTTGTTCATTGAGACATTCCAATACCTGTTTTTCACCTTTCCATGACATCTTTCTCCCAAACAGAATGACAGAATTTCCATGACAGAATGCTCAGAAGAATGACATTCAATGACAACATTGAGCTAATGGAGCTCCTTCCTTCACTGTGTGTTTTATACTCCTTCAACCCATCTTCAGACTTCATTCTCTCCATTCACATCCTTCTCTGTTGCATTAGAACCACTGACCAGGAAAAAAAAAAGCTTTGAAAGGAAACAAGTGACCTCTAGTAGCACAAAGAGAAATAAGGTCACAAGCCCTATGAATAGTATATTGGCCTGCATTGCATTCTAGGTTATAGCTGATCACAAAACAATCTTGCATGAGCTGCAGGAGGAAGAATTAAACCAACAGCTATTTTAATGCAGTAAAGACCCGGTGGGGGTTTGTGCTCATAATTATTGATCTGCTGGTTTATTTTGTGGGGTTGAATGATAGCCTGAGGCTTTTCTAGGTCCATGTGATTCCAACTCCTGGCCAAGGCTCAAGTGTAGCTCTGCAAACAAACAACAAACAAAACAGAAAACTACAGGTCACTCATTTCATCACGGTTGAAAGTGGTGACAAAATGATGGGTTTACTTTTTCCTCACCGTCTCCCACTTTGCGTTTACTTTTTGGTTACAATGTCCTGACCAACTGACCTAGAGTACCTTCTGGTCTCAACGCCAGCTGCGTAGACAACATAGTAATGTAGAAGTCTCCAAGAGCTCCTACAGTTGTACAAAATCTAATCCTTAAAATAAATTGCTTCTTCTATATCACTTACAGCAAAGCTGCTTCTCTGATCAAATCCTGACTGAGACAAGAGACCATTTAAAAACTAAGGCACCACTGGGGGGAGGGAGGTAGACACAAGCTCTTTTTCAGACTCTAAGATAGGCTACTACAATACGTTAGTGGGTCTTATATCATTCTCCTAGCCTGAGTTGGCTCACATAAAATAGGTGTGGAATGAACTCCCTACCTCCCCTGAAATCTCATGAGAAGAAAGTCCTTATCTCATCAAGAAACTCTTAGAGGACATCTAGATGTATCCTTCTTAGATGAATTCAGAACTCAGGTTTAATCTGTCTACTCTGCCAGGGAACAAAAGCCAGGAGCTTCGTAAGGCCCATGTGAATCAGGTGGTCAGGATACAGTTCTTTAGCTTGAACAGAGCAACTCCCCCACTCCAGCTCAGGTAAAATCATCTTCTTTTTCTTTTCTCTTTTTTAAATATTTTAATGTTTGCTTATTTTTGAGAGAGAGACTGAAAGAGACAGAGACAGAGACACAGAATCTGAAACAGGCTCCATGCTCTGAGCTGTCAGCACAGAGCCTGATGCAGGACTTAAAGTCAAGTACTCCAGTCAAGCAAGGACCATGAGCAGGGCTTGGAGGATGATTTGTTATTACTGCAGCTCAACTACAGAAATTAACCAAAAAGCTTCCTACATACTAGTCAAAGGTAAACTTACTTATGAAACAACCTTTTCCAGTCCCTAGCCCAGACCCCTCCTCCTCGAGGGTTTTGATCTTTACCATAATTCACAAAGGGGCTTTAGTATATTTTTGAGCTGTTGTTGCAAGGTAAGATAATGTAGTCAGAGATAACTGACCGCTTTAAAGACAAAGGTCATTAGAAAACAAGCTTGGCTATCATTCCTAGTTCTCACTGTGAGTGAACTGCTGTGAATTGATTTTTCCCTATCCTGCAACCACCCTATGAACAAAATAAATAGAATTTTAATTACATGTTTACATTTAATAAATTAAGACCTGTTTAAACATATTTCACTTATTCATCTTAATAGATTGGAGCCTTTGTGTCATGCCTGATATCCCTTATCCCCCAGCTTAAACTATATCAGCATAAAAAGATTCATCCATAGATTGAAAGACAACATTGCTTTTAAGAGGCCTGGGAGGAAAAATCCCCCTTCTGGATATGTGCAGGATAGTTTTAGGCTTTTAACAGATGTGAGAAATTCCTTCATCACTTCCTCATTCATATCGGCTTTATTAGCTCAGGTATCTATCTTTGCAAACAAGCCTGATTACCCATGTCTGTCTCATTTGATTTCAGGTGTGGTGGACAGTCCATGGAAGTTCACACTTCGATCTTGCTGAGAGCACATTAACTCAGCATCCTCAGCATCCTGTGCATTTCCCTGGACTTTTTATGTCAGGCAACCTTCAGATTCTCAAAAGATCCTGGTTGAGTCAAACCCTTCATTGCTCCTATTGATCATCCTAAAATCATATTATTACACTGGTGTTCCTAAACACTTTCTGGTCACTCAATCTTCCATTCTTATGTCACCTCTCAAATAAAATAATTGTATGTAAGTCCTTGTTTTAGGCCACATTTTTGAGAGGCCCCCATACTAAGCAATTGGTACTAGAAAGCAGGCCATCAGGAATGGATTCAGACACTGGATCACTTTATGGTCAGAGAGTAATAAAGAACTCATTGCCTAGTGAAATGGGTTCATAACAATTCTTGTTAAGTTATGGCATTTTAATACGTAGATTCTCATTTGTAGTGGATAAGGGTGATATACAGAAAACGTCGAAAACAACAATCCTATCACTTGAAAAACAGGTGATTGTAATTAGGATTGTGGACTTTGCTGTTTACTGCTAACTTAAGAGTTTTTTAAAAAGAAAAGTATGCTCTTGTGATCCAATTATGAACTCAGGGCTTGTTGAGCTACATAGACTACATAGTTTTTGTCTCCTGCTCCAAAGGGCAACTTGGTCAAAAGCAGTTTCAGAATTTACTAATAAGCATGATGGAGCTACAAAAGAGACTGAATACACCAGAGACAGTCCTTTTATAAGTTAAAGGTAGCCCACAAAGATGGAAACAATAGAAACATGAGAAGTGGCCTGTGGCATTTGAGGAGACAAACCAAAGAATCTTGAGCCCCCATTTATCCTGAACCTTCTCCATATAAGATGAAACTGTACATGTCCTGTCTATGTACACACTTCCACAAGTGTGGTCTTTTGCACAATAATATTTATCCTCAAAAACTGATTCACCCTCAAGTCATCATCTCAATCCCATTAATTAGGATCAGGTTTCAACAGTCTGAGTGGGTTAATAAGCCTCTCTTTGTTTTTAATTTATAAAGTTTTTTATTTCTGAGAGAGAGAGAGAGAGAGAGAGAGAGAGACAGTGTGAGAAGGGGAGGGTCAGAGAGAGAGGGAGACACAGAATCCAAAACAGTCTCCAGGCTCTGAACTAGCTGTCAGCACTGAGCCTGATGCGGGGCTCGAACCCATGAACCCTGAGATCATGACCTGAGCTGAAGTCGGCCGCCCAAATGACTGAGCCACCAAGGCACCCCAGTAAGCCTCTCCTTTATGCCTCTAGCTCTCAGCAAGATTGGATGACATTACTCTGGTCTGTACAGTCCTGGGGATAATTTTTTTCCTGAACACGCTCATCCTGGGTCTCTCAGCATTCTTTTTTAATTCAATTAGATATGTTGTCTTGTAGCCCTCTCTATAAGTTTTCTTCAGAATTTCTTCAGAGTCTGCCTTCTATTTCCAGCTTAAAATTTTTACTGATCTAGAGTTCAATACCAGAAATGGCTCCAGCAAATAACCCTTTAGTTGGGATATTGGGACTGCATTGCTCAGTTTAATGAGGCATCAATAACCTTCCAGTGAGAAAGTGGAACCCTGGTGATCTGCAGCATTCAGTGGCATCACAATTCCTGAAGGCATTATTCATAAGGCTATATGATGGAATGTCCAGAAAAGGAGTTCGGAATTTCTATAGCCACTTGATTCCAATGGAACAATTATAAGTATGAAGATTCTAAATATGTTGGAGAACTTATTAAAGAGCAATAGGCAAGAGACTTAATTTTAACTGAAAGTACAGGTGAGAAATCTTAGAAAGTTTCTCTAGAGCCCATAAAGGAATCTATTGTCTTATGTAGCCACAGGACAAACATGGTTAAGCATCACACACAATACCCAATTATATTGGAGATAGAGTCACATAACCTTGTGAAATCAATAACAAGGAACTGGTTGGAATAGGAATCTTGAGACCTGATATGTGATCATTTGGTTAGACAGAGCAGGCTAAGTGCAATGGCTTTCCTAAATCCCCCTAAAACTTGTTTGCTAGGGAAATTATCCCTCCCCTGTGTAAGAAAACCAGTCTTCTTCTATTGAAAGAACTTCAAAGGACTATATATATTAGGCCACAAAATAAGTTCCAATAGATTTGAGCCATATTATTGAGGTATGATTGACATATCAAAAGCTGCATACTTAATGTATATAACATGGTGAGTTTGGAGATAAGTTACACCTGTGAAACCATCACTATAATTGATGCCATAACATACCCATCACATCAAAAACTTTCTTCCAGCCTGGGTGGCTTAGTCGGTTAAGCGTCCGACTTTAGCTTAGGTCATGATCTCGCGGTTTGTGGGTTCGAGCCCCGCGTCGGGCTCTGTGCTGACTGCCAGCTCAGAGCCTGGAGCCTGTTTCAGAGTCTGTCACTCCCTCTCTCTCTGACCCTACCCTGCTCACGCTGTCTCTCTCTCTCTCTCCTAGAAATAAAATATTTGAAAAAAAAAAACTTTCTTCCAGCCCTCTTTCTTTTTATTATTTTGTGATAAAACATAAAATCTAACTTCTTAGAAAAAAACCTTTAAGTATACAATACACTATTGTTAACTATATCTTCTGTGCTATACAGTAGATCTCTAGGACGTATGCATCTTATATAACTGAAACTTTATACCTTATGACTAATATTTCCCCATCCCTAAATCCCCTGGAAACCACACTTCTACTCTCCTAAGAATTTGATTATTTAAGATTCCTTACATAAGTGATATCCTGTCTTTCCATGTCTGGCTCACTACACTTAGCATAATGTCCTCCAGGTTTATCCATGCTATGAAAAAGTTAGAATTTTATATTCTTAAAGGCTGAATACCATTCCATTGTATGTACATAACACATATTCTTTATCCATTCATTTGTCAATGAACATTTAGTTTTTTTCTGTGTCTTGGCTATTGTAAATAATGCTCCAATAATCATGGGGATGCAAATATGTCTTCAAGATCCTGATTTCATGTCCTTTGGCTATATACCCAGGAGAGAGGTTACTGGATCATATGATAGTTCTAGTTTTAATTTTTTGAGAAACCTCCATAGTGTTTTGCATAGTGGCTGCACCAACTTACATTCCCATAATGAACATACCAAGGTTCCCTTTTCTTCTCATCCTCACCAACACTTACCTTCTGTTATTTGAATAACCATCCTAACAGGTAGGAAGTGATATCTCATCATTTTGATCTGTATTTCCCTGATGACTAATGATGGGAGAGTGCCATTTCATATATCTGCTGGACATTTGTGTGTCTTCTTTGGAGAAATAACTATTGAGTTCTTGTGCCCATTGAAAAATCAGATATTCTTGGCTACTGAGTTGTAGGATTTCTTTATATATATTGCAAGTATCTTGTTGAGGATTTTTGCATCTGTATTCATCAAGGATGTTGGCCTGTAGTTCTCTTTTTTTGCTGGGTCTCTGTCTGGCTTGGGAATCAAAGTGATGCTGCCTCGTAAACTGAGTCTGGAAGCTTTCCTTTGATTTCTATTTTTTGGAATATCTTGAGAAGAATGGGTATTAATTCTGTTTTAAATGTGTGGTAGAATTCCCCAGGGAAGCCACCTGGCCCTGGGCTCTTATTTGTTGGGAGATTGTGGATAACTGATTCGATTTCCTTACTAGTTACGGGTCTGTTCAGATTTTTTGTCTCTTTCCGTGTGAATTTATGTAGTGAGTGTGTTTAGGACTTTGTCCATTTCTTCTAAGTTGTCTAGTTTGTTGGCATATAATTTGTCATAGTATTCCCTGATAATTGCTTGTATTTCTGAGGGGTTGGTTGTAATAAGTCCATTTTCATTCATAATTTTGTCTATTTGAGTGCTCTGTCTTTTCTTTTTGAGAAGCCTGGCTAGAGGTTTGTCAATTTTATTTTTTCAAAAAAACCAACTCTTGGTTTTGTTGATGTGTTCAACCATTTCTTTGGTTTCTATATTGTTTATTTCTGCTCTGATTTTTATTATTTCTCTTCTACTGGGTTTGGGGTACTCCTGTTGCTCCTCCTCTAGTTCCTTTAGGTGCGCTGTTAGATTTTTGCACTTTTTCTAATTTCTTGAAATAGGCCTGGAGTGCAATGTCCTTTTCTCTTAGGACTGCCTTTGCCGCATCCCATAGAGTTTGGATTGTTGTGTTTTCATTTTCATTTGTTTCCATATATTTTTTAATTTCTTCTCTAATTGCCTGATTGGCCTATTCTTTCTTTAGTAGGGTTTTCTTTTTCCTCCATGTTTTTGGGGGTTTTCCAGACTTCTTCCTGTGATTGATTTCAAGTTTCATAGCATTGTGATCTGAAAGTGTGCATGGTATGATCTCAATTCTTTTATATTTATTGAGGGCTGCTTTTTGTCCCAGTATGTGATCTATCTTGGGGAATGTGCCCTGCACACTTGAGAAGAAAGTGAATTCCATGGCCTCAGGATGTAGAATTCTAAATATATCTGTCAAATCCATCTGGTCCAAAGTGTCACTCAAGTCCATTGTTTCTTTGGTGATTTTCTGTCTAGTTGATCTATCCATTGCTGTAAGTAGAGTATTAAAGCTCCCTGCTATTAGCACATTCTTATCCATAAGATTGTTTGTTTGTGATTAATTGTTTTATATATTTTGGGTATTAACCTTTATCAAATATTTGGTCTGTGAATATTTTTCTCTCTTGCTATAGTTTGCCTTTTCATCTGTTTCCTTTGCTGTTTATCAGTTTTAAAGTAATGTCACTTGTTTTTCCTTTTTTTGCCTGGGCTTTTGGTGTCATATCCAAAAAAAACATTGCAAAGACCAGTGCCATAGAGCTGTTTCCCAGTTTTCTTGTAAGAGTTCTATAGTTTCAGGTCTTACATTGAAGTTTTTCATCCATTTTGAGTTGATTTTTGTGTATGGAGGAAGGTAAAGGTCTGCCTTCATTCTTTTGCATTGGAGGTCCAGTTTTCTCATCACCATGCATTGAAGAGATTATCGTTTCCCTAATTTGTATTTTTGGCACCTCTTTTGGATTTCTGGACCCACTTCCAATGTGTGTGTATTGGTCATGGTGGGGCTTCCCAGAGAACACCAAGCAATTCTTATGCAGTATGGTGTCCAATAATTCAACTCAAGTTTTACACTATCTACTCAGAGAGAGCATCAGATCATAGGTTAAGGGTTCAGTCCCACAAGACCGTCTCCCTCTCCACTTTAGACACAAGTTGCAAGTACAGGTTATCTGTACTTCTGACCAACTATCCATAAATCAAAAGTTCTCACTTATCTCCTCCTCAGGTGTGATTTATTTGCTAGAGTTTTTGTCTCTAGCACAGAACCGCTCACTTCCTAGATAAAAGGACGTAACTCAGGAAAAGCCATATGGAAGAGATGCATAGGGCAAGGTATGAGGAAAAGAGCTTCCATTTCCTCTCCAAGTACACCACTCACCCAGCACCTCTGTGTTTTAACTAACCTGGAAGCTCTCTGAACCACATCCTTTTGGATTTTTGGATTTTTATAAAGGATTCATTACATAGTCATAACTCATTATATCATTGACTCCTGGTGATTGAACTCCACCTCCAGCCTATCTCTCTTCCCTCGAGGTCAGGGCTGGTGGGGGAGGCTGAAAGTTCCAACCTTCTAATCACATGTTTTGCTCTACCATCCATCAACTTCCATCCTTAAGTGCTTTTCAAAAAGTATCTCATTAACCTAAGAAAGGCACTTTTATCCCAGTCACCACTAGAAATTCTAAGGATTTGGGGAACTCTGTGCTAGAAATTGGGATGAAGACCAAATACATATTTCTTAGAAGTCACAGTATCACAGCAGTCTTGTCAAAATCAATTGACAGCACGTGTGTGGGTTTATTTTTGAGCTCCCTATTCTGTTCTATTAGTATATATGTCTGTTTTTATGCTAGTACCATATTGTTTTTATTATAATAGCTTTATAATGAAATTTAAAAGCTTGAAATGTAATGCCTCCATCTTTATTGTTCTTGGTCAAAATTACTTAGGCCATTCAAGGCCTTTTGTATTTCCATATGAGCTTTAGGATTGTTTTTGCCATTTCTATAAAAAAAAATGCAATTGGAATTTCAATAGGGATTGCATTGAATCTGTAGATTGTTTTGTGTAATATGGACATTTTAACAATATTGTTCTAATGCGTGAACATGGAATTTATTTCCACTTATTTATGTCTGTTTTCATTTCCTTTATTGTAGTTTTCAGCATACACGTTTTTCACATCATAGTTAAGTTTATTTAGTTCGGATTGGGTGATTGATGCTGTTATGAAAGGAATTTCCTTTTCAAATTGTTTATTGTTAATAGAAATACAACTATTTTCATATGTTGATTTTGTATTCTGTAACTTTACGAATTCCTTTATTCTAGCAGGATTACTTGTGGAGTCTTTAGGTTTTCCATATATAAGATTATGTTACCTGCAAACAGATAATTTCTTCCTCTGCAAATAAGATGCTCGTAAATTCCTTTTTCTTGCCGAATTTCTCTAAGACTTCCAATACTATGTTAAATAGAAGTGGTGAAAGTGGGCATCCTTGCCTTTTTTATATCTTAAGTAAACTGTATGGGGGGATGGGTTAAATAGGTGATGAAGATTAAGGAGTACACTTGGGATGAGCCCCAGGTGCTGTATGTAAGTCTTGAATCACTAAATTGTACACCTGAAACTAATATTATACTGTATGTTAACTAACTGGAGTTTAAATGTAAACAAATTTTTCTGCTCTATATCATAAAGTATAATGTTAGCTGTGGGCTTGTCATACATGGACTTCATTCTGTTGAGGTTAATTGTTTCTATACCTAACTTGTTGAGAATTTTCATCATGCAAGTTATTGACTTTTGTGAAATGCTTTCTACATCTATTGAAGTGATGATGTAATTTCTGCCCTTCATTTTGTTAATGTGGTTTATAACATTGTTTTGTGTATATTGAACTAGTCATGCATCCCAGGGATAAATACCATTTGATTCTGATGTATAATCCTCTTAATTTGCTATTGAATTTGGTTTGCTAATATTTGATTTAGGATTTTTGCATCCAAGTTTATCAAGGAAATTGCCCTGTAGTTTTCTTTTCTTGTGGTGTCTTTCGTTCAGCATCATGGTGGTACTGGCTACATAAAATGAGCTTGGAAATGTTTCCTCTTCTGTTTGGAAGAATTTCAGGAAGATTAGTTTTCATTCTTTTTGACATATTTGGTAGAATTCATGAGTAAAGCCATTTGGTCCTGGGCTTTCTTTTTTGGGAGTTTTTTTATTATTGATTCAGTATACTTGTTATTGGCCTCTTTAGGTTTTCTATTATTTTGTTCATTCTTAGTATGTTATATTTTTCCAGAATTGACAATTTGTTAGTGTATAATTGTTCATCATAGTCTTTCATGAATTTTTTAATTTATATCCATGGCATTGGTTGTAATGTCTCCTTTTCCATTCTTGGTTTTATCTGACTCTTTTTTACCTTAATTTAGTTAAGGATTTATCAACTTTATTTTTTTAAAAACTCTTAATTTCATCAGTTTTCTTACTTTTCTAGAATTCAATTTATTTCTGCTGTAATCTTTATTCAGCAAATAAATATTATTTCAGAAATATTAATTTCTTCTAATGTCAGACTTTGTTCTTATACTGATTTATTGAGATTTAAATTTAGGGTGCTTGAAATCTTTCATTTTAGTGTTAGCAACTTCCCTTTTACTCATGCTTTAACTGCATCTCATAAATTTTGATATGTTTTGTTTTCATTGGTCTCAAGATATTTTTAAACTAGGGTTAAAAGTGATTTATCAACCATTATTACTGCATTATATTATTCTCTATTAGTCTATATTTTTATCTTTACTGGTGACATTTATATTTTCATACACTTTTGTGTTATTTTGTGTTATTCTTTAACATCGTTTTGTTTCAACTTGAAAAACTCCATCTAGCACTTTTGTAAGGCAGGTCTAATGATTAGGAACTCTTTCAGTCTTTGCCTTGGAACGTATCTCTTTCATTTCTAAAGGACAGCTTTTACAGGTATAGTATTCTTGATTGGCAGTGTTGTTGTTTTTGTTGTTGTTGTTGTTATTTTTGAGCACTTTGAATACATAATTCTAGTCTTTCTTGGCCTGCAGGGTTTCTGCTGAGAAGTCTGCTTATGTGTAATGGGAGGGCTGGTATGTGATGAGTTATGTTTTTCTTTATGCTTTAAAATTCTGTCTTTGCTTTTTGATGATTATAATGCATCTCAGTGAAGACCTCTTTAGGTTCTACGTATTTTGATTTTTTAGGCTTTATGAATCTATATGTCCATTTCCCTCCCAAATTTGGGAAACATTCAGGTTTTTTTTTTTTTAATTTTTAATGTTTTTTATTTATTTCTGAGAGAGAGAGACAGCACAAGCAGGGGAGGGTCAGATTGGGAGAGAGACACAGAATCTGAAACAGGCTCCAGGCTCTGAGCTAGCTGTCAGCACAGAGCCTGATGTGGAGCTCGAACTCACAAACCATGAGATCATGACCTGAGCTGAAGTCGGACGCCCAACCAACTGAGTCACCCAGGCGCCCCAGTTATTATTTTTTTAAATAAGATTTATGCCCCTTTCTATCTCTCACCGCATTGGTCTCCCAATACTTAATGGTATTCCGTAAGTTCCACAGACTTTCTCCACTCTTTTCATTTTTTTATCTTTTAGTTTTTCTAGCCAGATAATTTCATATAACTTGTATTCAAGTTTGCCAATTTGTTTTCCTGCTTGGTTGAGTCTGTTGTTGCAGCTCCTTCTTGTTTGTTTTGTGTATTTTTAGTTCAGTCGTATTCTTTAGGTCAATAATTTCTGTTTGATTATTTTTATGATTTCTATATCTTTGTTAAACTTACCATTTTGTTCATTGACTTTTCTTGACTTGATTTAGTTGCTTACCTGTATTCTCTCATAAATCACTGAATTTTTTTAATAGTTTATTGTCAAGTTGGTTTCCATATAACACCCAGTGCTCATCCCCACAAGTGCCTTCCTCCATGTCCATCACCCCCCCCCCCCCCCCCCCCCTCAGTCCTCAGTTTGTTCTCAGCATTCAAGAGTCTCTCATGATTTGCCTCCCTCCCTCTCCCCCACTATTTTACCCCTTCTTCTCCCCCATGGTCCACCGTTAAGTTCCTCCTAATCCTCCTATATGTGCAAACATATGGTATCTGTCCTTCTCTGCTTGACTTATTTCTTATTGACTTACTGACTTTTTTTAAAAAAGATTATTTTTTAATCTTTGTCAGCCATTTCATATATTCACATTTCTTTAGGGCCACTTACTAGAACTTTTTTGGTTCTTTTGGTGGAATCATATTTTCCTAATTCTTCCCAATACTGTAGCCTTACACTGTTATCTGCACATTTGAATAAGGAGTCACATCTTCCAGTCTCTACAGACTGGCTTCCTCAAGGAAAGCCCTTCACTGGTTGGCCTAGCCAGAAATTCTGTGCTGGCTGCTTGGTAGAGTCTACAGGTGGACTGGCTGGCAGGGTCCAGGAGGCCCAATGCCAGGGTCTATGTCTGAGCAGGCCAAGCACTGGTGTCCATAAGTGGACATTCCTGGTGCCAGAATCTCTGGGCAGGTGAGACCAGTGCCAGCATCCATAGGCATTTGTATTTGTTGCCAGGGGATCAAAGGTCCGCTGTTGAGATCTATATGCTAATTGTTGAGAGCTCCTATCACTTTTCCCCTTTTATGGCTGCCCTCAGGTAATCTAGTCAGTTTCTTGAGTGTTCTGAGCAAGGCATGACAGAATCAGTCCTCTCAAGTAGCACCCTGAATGGCTTAGGAAGTCAGATGTTCACTTTAGTCTTTCCACCATAGAAGAACTCGTGGGCTGAGGAGACCTCTCTCTGTGCGATGCTGTTCTGGCCCAGGGGATAGGTGATGTTGGAAATCTGAGTGTTCTTCTTAAACTTTTCAATGTATCTGTCTCATTTCTGTGCTCCACAAGAGTGCCATAACCTCTCACCTGGAATCCAAAGCTCTCATGAAGGAATTTTCACCTACAGATGATTGTTCAATTGATGTTTTTGTTTCAGACGAGGGCTATTCAGATAAAGGCTACAAGTCTCCTATTCCACTATCTTTCTGACATCACTCTAATATTTATGTACTTAAATAATAATACCTTCTTTGACCTCAGTGGAATAAAAAACTAGAAATATATAGCAGAAAGAAACTGATAATTTTAGAAATATGTGAAAATTATGCAACAGTCTCCTGAATAAATACTTTGAAACAAATTAAAAAGAATTACCACAATGTACCAACCTTTAAGAGATGCTACTAAAGGAGTGTTCAGAGTGAAATATATGTGTTTCACTGGTGAATTCTGCCAAACATTTAAAGAATTATTACCAATCTTTTATAAAAATTTCCATAAATTATAAGAGAAGGGAGTACTTACTCTATGAGGCCAGCATAATATGATACTGAAGTCAGATAAAGACATCCTAAAGGAAAAAACAAACTGTAGCCCAGTATATCTTATAATATAAATGTAAATATTATCAATAAAACACTAGCAAGCCAAATCGAGTTGCATATTAAAGAATTATATAGGGGCTCATGGGTGGCTCTGTCGGTTAAGTGTCCAACTTCGGCTCAGGTCATGATCTCACAGTTCGTGGGTTCGAGCCCCGCATCGGGCTCTGTGCTGATAGCTAGCTCAGAGCCTGGAGCCTGTTTCAGATTCTGTATCTCCCTCTCACTCTGACCCTCCCCTGCTCACGCTGTCTGTCTGTCTGTCTCTCTCTTTCTTTCTCTCTCTCTCAGAAATAAATAAAACATTAAAAAAAGAATTATATATACATCAGGACCAAGTAGCATTATTCCTGGGATTATGAGAATGTCTTAAAATATGAAAATCAATCAGTGTAACATTCCACATTAATAAAGCAGTGGGCGAAACAAAACTGATTAACCAACAAATGAATTAGCATTCATACAAACAACCACATGAAGAATCTCTTTGGCTCCCCATCCCTGAATGACAATATCTTACTCTTCTTGGGGGGAGGAGGTAATATTTTGATTGAAGTAATTTCTGGAGTTTCAGTTCTAACACAAATACCTCTCACATGCCAGCTCCAATGTGGGTACGCCTGAGGCACCTCAAATTATTGATTCTACAAAATTAAATCAAATGCTGACTAAAGATATCCGTTTGCCACATACAACATTGTATATTCTTGAATTTTTTTTTCTTTTAATCATTTTAACAATCCACTGGATGGTAGCATCACCATTTTATCTAGTGGGAAGCTAAAGTTTTATCATCAAAAGACAATTTTGGTTTTGCTTTTGTTTCCCTTGACTCAGGAGACATGAAAAAAGATGTTACTGCTGATGTTGAATAAGTTACTGCCTGTTTTCTCCTCTAGGATTTTAATGGTTTCAGGTATCAGTTTAGGCCTTTAATCCATTTTGAATTTAGTTTTGTGTGTGGTATAAGAAAGTGGTCCAGTTTCATCCTTTTATATGTTGCTATCCAGTTTTCCCAACACCATTTGTGGAAGACTGTTTTCCATTGGATATTCTTTCCTGATTTGTTGAAGATTAAGTGGCCATATAGTTGTGGGTTCATTTCTGGGCTTTCTATTCTATTCTCTTCACGTGTGTCTGTTTTTGTGCAGTACCATACTGTTTTGATCACCACAGCTTTCTAATATAACTTGTTGTCTGGAAGTGTGATGCCTCCAGCTTGTTTCTTTTTCAAGGTTGCTTTGGATATTCAGGGTTTTTGTGGTTCCATACAAATTTTAGGATGTTTATTTTAGCTCTGTGGAAAATGCTGTTGGTGTTCTTGAGAGGTATTATACTAAATATGCAGAGTGCTTTGGGTAGTATAGGCATTTTAACAATATTTATTCTAATCCATAATCATGGAACGTCTTTCCATTTGTTGGTGTCCAATTTCTTTCATCAGTGATTTATATTTTTCAGAATACAAGTCTTTCACCTCTTTGGTTAGGTTTATTCCTAGGTATCTTATGGGTTTTGGTGCAATTGTAACTGGAATAAATTCCTTAATTTCTGCTGCTTCATTGTTGGTGTATAGAGATGCAACAAATTTATGTACATTGACTTCATATCTTGTAATTTTATTGAATTTATTATCAATTCTAGCAGTTTTTTGTGGGGTTTTCTATACATGGTATCCTGTCGTTTGCAAATAGTGAAAGTTTGACTTCTTTAGCAATGTGGATGCCTTTTATTTCTTTTTGTTGTGTAGTTGCTGTGGCTAGGACTTCCAGTATTCCGTTGAATACGAGTGGTGAGAGTGGACATCCCTGTCTTGTTCTTGGCTATGGAGGAAATGCTCTCATTTTTTCCCCATTGAGGATGACATCAGCTATGGGTTTTTCATATATGGCCTTTATTATGCTGAGGCATGTTCCCTCTAAACCTACTTTGTTGAAGGTTTTTATCATGAATGGATGTTGTACTTTGTCAAATGCTTTTTCTGCATCTGTGGAAATGATCATATTGCTTTTGTCCTTTCTCTTATTGATGTGTTTTATCATCTTGATTCATATGCAAATACTGAACTACCTTTGTATTCTAAGAATAAATCTCACTTAATAATGGTGAATAATTTTTTAATGTATTGTTGGGTTTTGTTTGCTAGTATTTTTTTTAAGGATTTTTTGCATCTATGTTCATCAAAGATACTGGCCTGAAGCAGTTTTTTTTGAAGTGTTTTAATCTGGTTTTACTATCAGTGTAATGCTGGACTCATAGAATGAATTTGGAAACTTGCCTTCCTTTCCTATTTTTGGAATAGTTTAAGAAGAATATGTACTAACTTTTCTTGACATGTTTGGTTGAACTCATCTGTGAAGCTTCCTAGTCCTGGACTTTTATTGAGGGGGAGGGAGTTTTTTGATTACTAATTCCATTGTCAGTAATCAGCAATTTCCTATTTCTGCTTCAGATTGGGTAGGTTATATATTTCTAGGAATTTATCCATTTCTTCTAAATTGTCCAATTTATTGTCATATAATTTTTCAAAATACTCTGTTACAATCATTTGTATTTCTATGGTGTTATTTTTCCTCTTTTTTTTTTTTTCATTTAAATACCTTCCAAGATTTTATTTAAGTTCAAATTAGTTAACATATAGTGTAATATTGGTTTCAGGAGTGGAATTTAATGCCTATCACCCATTCATCCCATAACCCCACCCAACTCCCCTCCAGCAACCCTTAGTCTGTCCTTTGTATTTAAGAGTCTCTTATGGTTTGCCTCCCTCTCTGTTTTTATCTTATTTTTCCTTCCTTTCCCCTATGTTCATCTGTTTTGTTTTTAAAATTCCACATATGAGTGAAATCATATTGTATTTGTCTTCCTCTGACTGCTTTATTTTGTTTAGCATAATGTACTTTAGTTCCATCCATGTCATTGAAAATAGCAACATTTTATTCTCTTTAATAGCTGAATAATATTCCATATATATGGATAAAGAAGATGTGTGTGTGTGTGTGTGTGTGTGTGTGTCTTCTTTATCCATTTATCATTCCATGGACATTTGAGCTCTTTCATATGTCTGTTTATCTGGTTATCTGCTTTTGAAAAATGTATATTCATGTTTTCAGCCCATTTTTAACTGGATTATTTGCTTTTTTTCTGTGTGTTGAGTTTTTTAAGTTCTTTATATATTTTGGATAGTTACCCTTCATTGGATATGTCATTTGCAAACATCTCCCATTTTGTAGGCTGCGTTTTAGTCTACTATTTGAAGAAATAATAGCTGGCTACTTCCTGAACCTGGAGTAGAAAACAGAAATCCCATTGTGGGAGGCACAGACATGCCCCAACATAATCAAACCAAGAAATCCATAATAAGACACATAGTAATTAAAATGACAAAGAATGCTGTAATAAGGAGAATTTAAAAACCTGCAAAATAAAACAGTGATATACAAGGAAAACCCCATAAGGCTGTCAGCTGATTTTTCAGCAAGAATTTTGCAGGCCAAAAGAGAGTGGTATGCTATATTAAAAGGTAAAAGGAAAATATCTGCTACCAATAATATTCTATCCAGCATGTCTATTATTCAGAATAGAAGGAGAGATAAAGATTTGCCCAGACAAACAAAAGTTAAATGAATTCATAGCCCCAAAGTCAGTCTTACAATAAGTGTTAAGGCAGACTGTAATTGGAAAGGAAGGACCATAAAAATACGAAAAGTAGGAAGCACAAAAGCAGAAAAAAAATAAGCACATCTGTAGAAATCAGTCAAGGGACTCAGAAAATGAAAGGATGTAAAGTATGACAGCATGTACTTAAAACGTTGGGGAAAGAATAATGAAGAATGGGTACAAACCTAAGTGACTATCAACTTAATATAGACTGCTATATGCAGAAGATGAAATATACAAACCTAATGGTAACCACAAATCACGTACTTGTAATAGATGTGCAAAAAAAAAAAAAAAAAGGAATCCAAGTATATCACTAAGCCAACTAAATGTGAGAGAAGAGAGCAAGAGAAGAAAGAAACAGAGAAAAATGACAAAGACAAACATTAAACAAGTAATGGCAATAAATACATACCCATCAACAATTACTCTGAATGTATGTGGACTAAATGCTTCAATCGAAGACATAGGGTGATGGAATGGAAAAAAAACAAAAACAAAACAAGATCCATCTATGTGCCTCCAAGAGACTCATTTCACATCCAAAGACACATGCAGATTGAAAGTGAAGAGATGGAGAAGCACCTCTCGTGCAAATGGTATTTTGCTGAGGTAGCAATACTGATATTGGACAAAATAGCATTTACGAAAAAGTAAATACTACACTATATGTTAACTAACTTGAATTTAAATAAAAATTTGGAAAGAAAAAAACCCGAGAATCACCTCAAGACAATCAGAATGGCTAAACTTAACACAGGAAATGACAGGTGTTGGTGAGCATGTGGAGAAAGGGGAAGCCTCTTGCATTGTTGGTGGGAATGAAAACTAGTGCAGCCATACTCGCACCCTGTTATTTATTTCTTGTATTTTTTTTATTTTAGCCATTCTGAAAGGTGTGAGGTGATATATCATTGTGGTATTGATTTACTTACCTGATGATTAGTGATGTTGATTGGTCTGTGGCATCTGTATGTCTTTGGAAAGATGTATTTTCAGGTCCTTTGCCCATGTTTTAATCAAATTATTTTTGTGTGTGTGTTGAGTGGTATACATTCTTCATATATATTTGGATATTAACCCTTATCAGATTTGCAAATATCTTGTCCTATTTAGTAGGGTGTTTTTGTTTTGTTTCGTTGATTTTGTTGATTTGTTGATTTCCTTCAATGTGAAAAAGTTTTTTTTTTATATAGTCCAATTGTTTCACTTTGTTTTTGTTTCCCTTGCTGAGGAGACATATCTAGAAAAATACTTATATGCCCGATAAATCACTGCCTATGTTTTCTTCCAGGAGTTTAATGCTTTCAGTTCTCACATCTCAGTATAGTTATGTATGGTGTAAGAAATTAGTCCAGTTTTTCCAGCACCAGTTTTTGAGGAGACTCTGTCCCACTGAATATTCCTTCCTGCTTTGTGGAAGATTAAATGATCATAGAATAGTTGGTTTATTTCTGGGCTCTCTATTCTGTTGATTTATATGTCTATTTTGTGCCAGTACCATACTATTTTAATCACTATAGATTTGTGTAGTATATCTTGAAATCTGGAGTCATGTTACCTCCAGCTTTGTTATTCTTTCTCAAGATTTCTTTGGCTATTCAGAGTATATTGTGGTTCTATACAAATTTTGTGATTATTTGTTTCAGTTCTATGAAAAGTATTGTTGGTATTTTGATAGAGATTGCATTACATCTGTAGATTGCATTAGGTACTATGAACACTTTGCCAGTATTGATTCTTCCAATGTAGGTATGTGGACTATCCTTCCATTTGTGTTATCTTTAATTTCTTTAATCAGTGTTTTATCGTTTTTAGAGTACAGGTCTTTTACTTTCTTGGTTAAGTATGTTTATAGGTATTTTTTTCTTTTGGTACAATTCTAATGGGGTTGTTGTCTTAATTTCTCTCTCTGCAACCTCATTAGTGTATAGAAATAAAACAGATTTCTGTTGGGGTACCTGGGTGGGGTACCAATAGTACACCTATTGTTTCTTGGGCTACTGATTTTAGTCATTCTGATAGGTATGAAGTAAGACCTCATTGTAATTTTGATTTGCATTTCCCTAATGAGGAACATTTTTACATGTGTCTGTTGGTCATCTAGATGTCTTCCTTGAAGAAATGTCCGTGTCTTCTGCCCATTTTTTAATTGGATTGTATTTTCGGTGTTGAGTTGCATAAGCTCTTTATATATTTTGGATACTAGTCTTCTATAAGATTTGGATACTAGTCTTCTATAAGATATGTCATTTGCAAATATATTCTCCCATTCCAGAAATTCCCTTTTAGTTTTGTTGTTTCCTTCACTGTGCAGGGGCTTTTTATTTTTAATGTAATAGCAACAGTTCATTTCTGCTTTTATTTCCCTCACCCCAGGATATATCTCTATAAAGAAGTTGCCAAAACTTGACCACTTTCTTATACCATTCAATAAAGTAAATTCAAACTTGATGAAAGACCTACATGTCAGGCCTGAAACCATAAAATCCTAGAAGAGAACACAGGTAATTACTTATTTGACATCGATGAACATCTCTATGACTATTATTTTCAACTCTTTATCAGGTTCATTTAAGGTTTTTTGGATGTTTTATTTTTCTTATTTGATACCTATTCTTGTTCCTTCCTTTTTCTTAACTCCTATCAAGAGATGTGCCCTCTCCATGGCAGCCCCAAAAGCTGGGGTGCCAGGTGTGTGCACAAGCTCCTTTTCTGAGATTTTTGTGGCAAGCCAGAGGAAGACTGTGAATAGGACACCCACTAGGACCCAGTATCTTTGGAGAGCACTGTATTCATCCCTTAAGGTTGTGTTAAAGGCTGAAACCTGAGAGACAGTCTTCCAATTTGAGATAAGCAATAGGCTGCTTTCATGGAAAGACTGGGAATTTGTTTATTGCGTCTACACTGTGCCCTTGGGTATACCTCACTAAGCCCTGTTTTTTGTTTCTTAAAGTCCTGTGACCTGTGAACGTAAACCCTGCTGGCCACCAGATCTATGCTAACAAGGTATGTCCCACTGGTGGAAGCTACAAAAACTGAGGCAGCCAACATGTATACAAGCTCTTCTTCAATAGGTACTGGACCAAGACACAGGAAGAGCACATAGGTAGTACCTGCTGGCCTCCCTGGCCTGTGAAAAATATTGCTGTTGGCCCCTAGGTATGTGTGAAACTAGTAGCCTTCTCCTCAGGCTGAAGCCTTTAAGATAAACAAATAGGACTCCTTTACAGAAAGGCTAGGCACAGATCAGTCTTCTGCCTTTGTGCTGGGTGACAGTGATGTTCGCTCTTAAAGGACTCATGAAGACTTACTATGACTGTCTTTTCAGTCACACAAGCCATCAGAGCTTTATGTTTGGGGAACCCATCTCTCAAATGACAGTTTTAAAAGCTGGAGCACCAGATGTGGGATTCAAACCCTTTACTCCTCCGGGTGAAGCTGGGTGTTATGAATTACCCCATGATTATGTGCTGTTATGCTAAAGGTGGCATTTGTGATGAACATGTGTCTCTGCTTCTCCTGCAGATGTTGATGTGTTTGGTTTTCCTTGTTTCCCCAATGTGCAGGAGTTGTCCAGCTAGCTTCTGAATTACCTTCAGAGGGAATCATTCTGTTATGTAGCTGTTGAGGTATATTCAGAAGCTTTCTAAACCACTATCTTGATCTGAAACCTCAAAAATTATCAGATCTAATCATTGCTCCTGTAAATCTGTGATCTATTGATGCATAGGCCTTGGGACTCTACCATAGACATTGATTCTATAATACATGTTTCATTAGAAAACTTATTTTTTTCACCCAGGTGCCTGGGACACTGTGCACATTCAACTTCTCCCTGTAACTTCACCAAAGTACAGAAACAAAATTTTCTGCAGAAAAACATTCAGAATACGTAAGCAAATAGCTGGATATGGTGAATCCTTTAATGCTGATATGGGACCACTTGTTTATGACCAGAGGGTGAAACTTTACCCTTCAGCATGAAAGCCACATGTACCCAGGTAAATGATCTGCCTTGCATAGGAAATCTGATCTGGACGCAATCATGGAGAAGTGCCAGTAATTTCTTATTGAAGCTTGCAAAGTATATTAGACTTTGAAACAAGATAGTCCTAAATGAAAGAATTTTTTGGGTGTTTCTATAACATATACATCTGAAGGTCTGTATATTCCTATTCATGGTTTTCCTTGTCTACTAAACAAACATAGCCTGACTCCACTGTAGAACAAAGGACTGAAATGGAAAAGCTGATGGAGTTATAAAGCAGCCTTTGAATATAGAAAACCAAAGAAGTGAACTGCCTATAACAGAATAGTTTCCAGACAGTTTTCTCCCTGGGGTATCCTGGTCTCTTTGAGCTTGGAAAGTACTACAAGACTCTAGGGAGGGTGAGCAAATGGCTTTAAGGGAGCAAAAGAATCCTCAGGGTGGTTATATACTGGACTAAAAACTACAAGAGCAAGTGAATGAAGATAAGGAGAAATGATCAAATACAGATGCAGTAAAAGGTTCATGGGAAAAAAGATTGCCTGAATGTATTGTGGTCACAGTAAGGATTGGATCATTTGTGGTAATTCCAAGTTAATTGTCACTTTACATAGTGTCAAATAATCTAGAACATGAAAGGCATGGGACTGATAATTTTAAAAGAAGAATTCCAAGCCACTGATAACTTGTAAGAGATTCCAAAACCATGATGCTGGGCCCGGGAAAGCCACGGTAGTGTAAGACTAGGCAGGGGTCCTCAAGTTAGCCTACAAAATGTGTACTTGTTAAACTCAGGTGAAACATTTTCCTTCCTATTAGAAATAGGATTACAGTCTGGGGGTCACCACTCACACAGTGGCATTAGCAATCCAAATAGGCCACACAGGAGTTGCATTTAGAGGTGGGAATAATTGAGAAGTGGAAATCTGTTGACGAGCTTAGAGAAGACAGAAGTGATTTAATTTGTGGACAGTATATAAACAAATCCGTTTTTATGTTAAATAGCTCACAGAATTTATTTATGAAAAAAATCAGTGGAACCAAATTTCCAATTTAGCAATTAAATAATTATTTTTTTAATGTTTATTCATTTTTAAGAGAGGGAGACAGAGGATCCAAGGCAGGATCTGCACTGACAACAGAGAGGCTGATGTGGGGCTCGAACTCACGAGCCATGAAATCAAGACTTGAGCTGAAGTTGGACACATAACACACTGCACCACCCAGGTACCCCAAGATAGTCTGAATAACATATGTGTGTTCCTTCTCTGTTTATCTCTTCTATAATGAAATCATCAACTTGTGTTAATTTTTCCAAATTTCTCTTGTCCCTACAATCTAAAATCTGGGGGCATATGTTTTAGTTTTATTCATAAATGAACAACTATTCATGAATAAACATGACTAGGAAATCTTAGAAGACAGGAGTGAAATTGAAACCTGCCCCGGCACCACAGTCCTGAAGATGACCACACTGGACAAGTAAGAGGAGCAGCTATACTCTAACTGCCTTGCCTCTCCCCCAGGCCCAGCAAACACCAAGAAGTCTCGCCTGAATCTATGGTTCCTCCAGTGGGAAAAGAGAGCCCAGACAACCAGGTGAGTTAACCACAGCACACAAGAAGCTGCATAGCCTAACCTACAGTGGCAGTTGAACAGAGAACATTTCCATCTGGACAGGGTATCGTTCAGTGCATACTTTCCTGAGTCAGGTCCCCAAACAATGAGCAATGTAAGCCTTGAGGCCCATTCTGCTGCCATGCCAGCACAGGAAAGTAAATTTATAGCCCCACATGAAGCTGAATATAGTATTTACCATCCAGGAAGCCTGACCAGAGAACCAGGAAATCAAGGAGCCTGATCTAGAATCTCACTTGGACACTGAAAAAAGCCAGCAATCTGACTCAAGTGTTCTCAGACCCTGACAGCAAGCCTCATCTGCCCAAGGATGTTACCAACTGACATATCCAGAACACGAAGCCAAGAGGATGGATAAACAACTGTTTCTTCCAAAGTGAATGTGTAAGCTATGGCAAAGGAGACCACTTACTGAAATTTCAGACACTTACTTTGGGAATAAAGGGTCATAAAACAATCAGATAAACATTACACTACCGAAGAATACAAATAAAGCTCCAATAACTATAAACTGTCAAAGATTCATAATAATCCTCTTAAGTTTATTGAACTACACAAAAACAGAGGACTGAAGGGAATTAGGAAAACAATACGTAAGCAAAATGAGGTCAACAAGTAAAAAAAAACAACCCAGAAATCTTAGAGCTGAAAAATACAATTGCTGAACTGAAGAATTTGGTAGCTGTATGGAGTGATTAAGTGAGCTAGAATACAGAATAATTTGAAATTATTGTCAGAAGAACAAAAAGAAAAAACCTGAAAGGAGTGATGAAAGGTAACAAGACTATGAGACACAATCAAAGGAAACAAATCCACCTCATGGGAATTCCAGAAATAGAAGAGAAAAAGGGCAGAAAGTAAATGTGAAACAATAATGGCTGAGCTCTTGCCAAAAATGGAGAGAGATGAATATCCACATCCATAAGGCCCCAAAGACCTTAGCTAGATTTCTCAATAGAAACTTTCCAGACTAGGAGAGAGAAGGGACTGACCTATTCAAACTACTGAGAAAAAGGGGAAAAAAAAAAAAAAAAAACCCTGTCAACCAAGAATTCTTTAACTGTAAAAACCTTCCTTTGAATAAATAAGCAATAATGGGTTTCCTGAACAAACAAAAGCAGAGGGTATTCATTAGAATCAGACATGCCTGACAAGAAATGAAGGGAGTTCTTTGAGTTGAAATAAAAGGATGCTAGTTAACATCATAAAAGCATAAGAAGGCACTGTAAAGCTCACTGGTAATAGTATATATCAAGTCAAAGTTAAATTCTGGAATATAGTAACGGTGGTGGGTAATTCACTACTCTACACTAAAAGTTAAAAATTATTTTAGTTATGATTATTTATATATTATGGACAAGCAATATAAAATTATGCAGACTAAAATGAGGGGAAAAGAAGTAATTTTTAAAGTTTTTGGAATGCTATCAAAGCTACGTTATTATTGGTTAACGTAGGGTATTCAGATTTTATGTAAGACTTACGTAACAAGGGAAAACCCTGTAGGAATCACACAGAAGAACATGACAAAGAAGTCAAATCATATTAACAAAAGACATCAAAACACACACATACACACAAACAATGAATTTACAAAGAGCCAGAAAAAATTTTAACAAAATGTAAATAAGGCCTTACCTATAATACTTCCTTTGTATGGAAGAATTTAATTCATTTAGAGATAGGAAATGGTGAAGTAGATTTTTTTATTCAACAATATAATGTGTACAAGATATATACTTTTGCCTTCAAGACACACATGCACTATGATTGAAGGAATGGATATCATTAGGCTGATACCAAAAACAAGGATAATTCAAGGCAAACAAATATGACAGGCCAGTAATCCTGATGAATGTATTTTTAAAAATTATCTAAAATGAGCAAACCGAATTCAAAACATTAAAATCATTCACCATGTTCAAGTGACAGTTATCTGGCAAGGATGCAAATAAATGAATATATGCAAACAAACCAATGTGATACAGCACAATAGAAAGAATCCTATGATCATCTCAAGATGAAAAATAACACTTTATAAAATTTATTATTAAATTGTTAATAAATTAAGTATAGAAAGAACATACCTCAATGTGAGACATGCCATATATGACAAGCCCACAGATAACATCATATTCAATGGTGAAAAGTTGAAAGCTTTTCCAGTATCAGGAATAAGACCAGCGGGTTTACTTTTACTACTTCTGTTCAGCATACTGAAAGAATAAACCAAAGCAAAGACATCAGAATTGGAATATAGAAGTAAAATTGCCTGTACTTACAGATGGAATAATTTTACATATAATAAATCCTAAGGACATTACCCCAAAATTTTTTGATTTAATTGAATGACACAAAAGTAAATTTCAAAAATTACAAAAATAACATACAAAAATCAATTCATGTCTATACACTAACAAGTTATCTGAAAAAGAAATCAATCCCATTTACAATAGCATCAAATAACAGCAAAATTCTAATACATTTAACCAAGGAGGTGAAAGAGCTCCACTATAAGATGCTGATTTTTAAAAATTGAGAATGGCACAAATAAATGAGGTATCTCCTGTTCATGGATTGGAAAAATTAACATTAAAATGTCCATACTATCCAAAGCAATCTATAGATTTAATGAAATCCCTATCAAAATTCTAATGTATTTTTTTAAAAAGTAGGGGGAAAACCCTAAAATTTGATACCATAAAACATCTGGAATAGTCAAAGCAATCCTGAGAAAGCAGGATGCAGCACACTTCATGATTTCAAGTTATATTATAAAGCTTTAGTAATCAGAACAGTATATTACTGCCATAAAGAGAGACAGACCAACTAAGCAACAGAATTGAGCTCATAAATAAACCTATATATATATAATAATATATATATTCATTATATATAGAGTCAATAATATATAATAATATATGTATTCATTCAACTAATAGTTAATAAGGGAGCCAATAATACTCAATGCAGAGAAAATAGTCCCTTCAATAAAGGATGCTGGAAAAATTGGATATGTAAAAGGATGAAATTAGACCCCTATCTTAAATCACTCACAAAAATTAACTCAAAATTAAAGACTTAAATGTAAGCCTTGAAACTACAAAAGTTGTAGGAAAAAATATGAAAAAACTCTCCTTGACCTGAGTCTTGGCAATGATTTCTTAGATTATGACATCTAAGGTATAAGCAGCAGTATCAAACATAAATAAGTAGGACTACATCAAGCTAAGAAGTTTCTGCATAGCCATAGAAATTATAAACAAATGAAAAAACCTACAGAATGGAAAATATTTGCAAATCCTACATCTTTTTTTTTGTCTGTTTTGGGTGTAGAATTTGGTAATTCATTACTTACTTATAACACCCAGTGCTCATCACAAGTGCCCTCCTTAATCCCCATCACCTCTTTAACCCATCCTCCCACCCACTTCCTCTCCAATAACCCTCAGGTTGTTCTCTATAGTTAAGAGTGTGTTTCCTGGGTTGCTTCTCTCTCTTTTTCCAATGGTTCATCTGTTTTGTTGCAGTTTATATCAGTGAAATCATGTGATATTTGTCTTTCTCTTTTTTTGCTTAGCATAATACATTACATTTCCATCTATGTTGTTGCAAATAGCAAGATTTCATTCTTCCTAATGGCTGAATAATATTCCATTTTGTATATGCCATTTCTTTATCCATTCATTAGTTGACGAATATTTGAGCTCTTTCCATAATTTGGCTATTGTTGATAATGTTGCTATAAGCTTTGAATCAGTATTTTCACATCCTTTGGGTAAGTACCTAGCAGTGCAACTGCTGGATTGTAAGGTAGTTCTATTTTTAACTTTTTGAGGAATCCCCATACTGTTTTTCTCAGTGGATGTACCAGTTTGCATTCTCACCTGTTGGGAATGTAGGAGTGTTACCCTTTCCCCACATCCTCACCAACACCTGTTGTTCCTTGTGTTGTTGATTTTTAGCCACTCTGACAGGTGTGAGGTGATACCTCATTGTGGTTTTGATTTTTAGGTCCCCGATATCAGTGTTTTAGAGCATATTTTCATATTGCCTTTTGGCTGCACGTGTCTTTGGAGAAATGTCTATTCATGTCTTCTGCCAATGTTTTAACTGGATTGTTTTTTGGGTGTTGAGTTTTATAAGTTTTTTACATATTTCGGATAATAACAATAAATTGGTTATGTCATTTGCAAATATCTTCTCACATTCTGTAGATTGCCATTTAGTTTTGTTGATTGTTTCCTTTGCTGTGCAGAAGCTTTTTATTTTGATGAAGTCCCAATAGTCGATTTTTGTTTTTGTTTCCCTTGCCTCTGGAGACCTATCCAGTAAGTAGCTACAGCTGATGTCAAAGAAGTTGCTGCCTGTTTTCACTCTAGGATTTTAAGGGTTTCAGATCTCACATTTACATCTTCCATTTTGAATTTATTTCTGTGTATGGTATAAGAAAGTGATCCAGGTTTATTCTTCTCCATGTTGCTGTCCAGTTTGCCCAACAACAAAAAAAGAACCAAGCACTTTCTCAAAAACGAATAAAATGCCATGGGGGCAACTGGGTAACTCAGTTGGTTAAGCATCTGATACTTGATTACAGCTTAGGTCATGATCTCACAGTTCATGAGATCCAACCCTGGGTCAGGCTCTGCACTGACAGCATGGAGACTGCTTAAAAGTCTCTCCCTTTCTCTTTCCCTCCCCTGCTCTCACTCTTCTTCTCTCTCAAATCTACATTGATAAATAAACAAACTTTGTAAAAAATAATAATAATTAGGAGTGCATGGGTAGCTTAGTTGGTTAAGTGTCTGACTCTTGATTTCAGCTCAGATGATAATCTCAATATTAGTGAGTTAAAGCCCTGAATTCTCTCTCTGCACTTGCCCTGCTCACATGCATGCACTCGCTCTCAAAATAAATAAAACTTATAAAAGGTTAATTGCCCAAATAGTTGTCAGTACTTTTTTTTTTTGGTTTTCTGTTCTATTGATCTGTGTCTATTTTTGCATCAGTACCATACTGTTTTGATCACTACAGCTTTGTAGTATAACTTGAAGTCCAGAATTGTAATGCCCCCAGCTTTGCTTTGCTTTTTCAAGATTGCCTTGGCTATCAGGGTCTTTTGTTGTTCCATACAGATTTTAGTATTATTTATTCTAACTCTGTGAAGAAAAAAATTTTTTTTAGTTTATTTTGAGAGAGAGAGAGAGCAACAAGCAAGGAAGGAGTAGAAAGAGAATCCCAAGCAGGCTCCGTGCTGTCAACACAGAGCCCAACACAGGGCTTGATCTCACAAACCATGAGATCAGAACCTGACCCAAGATCAAGAGTTCCACACTTAACTGAGTTATCCAGGTGCCCCAAGAATGCTGTTGGTATTTTGATGGGTACTGCAGTAAATGTGTATATTGCTTTGGGTAATTCGACATTTTAACAATATTTGTTCTTCCAATCCATGAGTATGGACTGTCTTCCCATTTCTTTGTCCTCTTTAATTTCTTTCATCAGTGCTTTATAGTTTTCAGAGTAAAGGTTTTTCACATCTTTGATTAGATTAATTCATAATTATCTTATAGTTTTTGGTGTAAGTGTAAAAGGTATTTTTCCTTCATTTCCCTTTCTACTGCTTCACTATAGATGTAATGAAATTATAAAAGTTATTTTATTCGAGAAAAATGTTTAAAGTTACCTTAATGAAGTTTTCCTTCTCTCTCCTGGTAAGTATACTATAATGACATAAAACCATTTGGAAATACTGTCTAAAGTTTTGAGGCTCATTTATGTGGAAGAAATGAAACTGTGCCTCAAAGAATATGAATAAAGAGTGGCTGTGATGTGGCCAACTGGAGCCCAACTTCCCTGGGAAACTTCAGCTTTAGGAGTGCTAGGACTACTGACCTATCTAGTTTTGAAGAACAAAACTTCAAGTGCCAGGCAAGCTTATTCCAATCAACCATGATGTATCCTATTAGCCAGAATTTAATTCACCATGGTTAAATGTTGCTCAGTGCCTCTTATAATGGCCTTTTAAGTTAAAGTGCATCCTGTTTTTTTTTTTTTTTTGATAGTGAGTAGGTCTGAATTTACTTATGTTTTTATTTTCTAACTGCTACTTTGTAATACCATTGGCTTAATGATGCAGGATTTTGCAAAAGGGCAGATCTGTAACCTATTTAGACTAGAAAGGTACAGGCCCATTGCACCCAGTTATTTGCTACAGCAAAACTTGGACTTTCAGGTGGCAACTTTAAGCAGCTGTTACTCAGTATCTAAATATATCTGGAACACCTCCCTAAAGTGAACATAATTCTTCCAGTGAATTCTCACAATCCTTCCCCGAATCCACTTTTTTTTTTTTTTTTTGGCAAGTTCCATTATCTTTCCTTAAAACCATAAATCTTTAACGTCTACTTATGAGTAGAAATTTTTAGAAAATGAAGTACTATGTTAAGTACTGTATGGGTCAACACTAGAATATTGTTGCCCTGGCCCTCATCCCTACATTATTGTCTGTCTGCATCCTTGTCCAGCCACAAGTATGGCTCCCCCTGACTATTCTACCTACTGTCTTCATATGGGGGCGGTACGCAGGCATTCATAGCCATCTCTCCTCACTTATATATATTGTCTCAGAAGGCTCTTTATAGCTTTCATCTACAAAAGTAGTTTCACAAGTACCCCTTCCGGAGAATGGGAGATGTCCATTTATTCACTGACTACTGTCTTGCATTGATATAAGTTATCCTTTGTGGATTTAACACCCCTTTTTCATTTGGGCTCCTACTGTGTATATGGGCTGAGTGGCATTCCAAAGCTCCAAGAAAAGAAAAGCTTGGAGATAAGATGGCCCCTTTCATCAGAAAGCCATAGTCAAATCTGAGAACTGTTTACCACAGTTACAATTGCTATCATTTTTAGAAAGAGGGGTTATCTCACAGAGCTCCAATGGAACCAGCTACTGAGATGCCGTCTTTTACTCCTCAAACTAACATTGGTAATCTGTTGTTGAGATACCTACTATTGTATAGCATTTTGAAATTTCCCTTATTTTCCAGCTCTCACAAAACAAAGGATCCAGGTACCTGGATTGGCTCCTCGGTCTGGCTCCTGGGGGACATGTGGACTCTTCTTCAGCTCATCCAATCCACTTGCTTCAGGCATCTATGCTAGTAAGTCACTTTCCCCACAAGCTGTGTGAGAACAGAGCACAAAGAGCTACTTGAAGATTGACTTCTAGCATGGTAGAATGAGAACTTTCGTGAACTCTCCTACAAAAACTATTAAAATAACTGGCAAAGCAACTAAAATCAGCCATTCCTGAACTCTGGTAATTAATTCAGAGACTGGACTGAAATCATATATCCCAGAGGAAATTGTGAACCTCAGTAAAATGGTGAACTTCTTTTTCAATTTTATCTTCATAAATTTTTAACTTGAGGTTATTCTCATTTCCCTCTGAAACTACCTTAGTTGGGCAGTAGTTATGAAACCCAACAGCCTCAAAGTTAATGACCTCCTTTGCAGCTGCTTTATTTTTTAAAACCTTAAATGTATAGTTTCTTTTTTTCTTTTACAAATAGTTTATTGTCAAGTTGGTTTCCAGATAACACCCAGTGCTCATCCCCACAAGTGCCCTCCTCCATGCCCATCACCCCTCTTCCCCTCCCTCTCCACCCCCATCAGTCCTCAGTTTGTTCTCAGCATTCAAGAGTCTCTCATGGTTTGCTCCCCTCCCTCTCCCCCACTATTTCCCCGCTTCTCCCCCACAGTCCTCTGTTAAGTTCCTCCTAATCCCCCTATACGTCCAAACACATGGTATTTGTCCTTCTCTGCCTGACTTATTTCGCTCAGCATAACACCCTCAAGTTCTATCCACATTGCTACACATGGCCAGATTTCATTCTTTCTCATTGCCATGTAGTATTCCATTGTATAAATATACCAATCTTCTTGATCCATTCATCTGTTGATGGACACTTAGGCTCTTTCCATGTTTTGGCTATTGTTGAGAGTACTGCTATGAACATTTGGGTACATGTACCCCTATGCATCAGCACTCCTGTATCCCTTGGGTAAATTCCTACAAGTGCTATTGCTGGGTCATAGGGGAGTTCTAGTGTTAATTTTTGAGGAACCTCCACATTGTTTTCCAGAGGGGCTGTACCAGTTTACATTCCCACCAACAGTGTAGGAGGGTGCCTGTTTGCGCATCCTCACCAGCATCTAGAGTCCTCTGATTTGCTCCATACACCAAAATAAACGCAAAATGTATAAAGGACCTGAACGTGAGACAGGAAACCATCAAAACCCTAGAGGAGAAAGCAGGAAACAACCTCCTTGACCTCAACCGCAGCAATTTCTTACTTGACACATCCCCAAAAACAAGGGAATCAAGTGCAGCTGCTTTACATGCAACATCCCCATAGCACAACCAATAGTTTGTTGCAACTTAAATATCTTTGGGAAATCTCTATTCCAAGCGTATTGTGTCTATTTGATTTTCTCTCAGGGGGAAAATCTCTAACCCTAGAGCATTACCAAAACAATATAATCTGCTGACAATATTCCACTTGCCTAAGATTGTGATTTTAGTTGCAGAAAATAAGAGCTTAGCCAGGAAATTAAGAGGAAAGTCTAGAAAAATAGAAAGCCGAAGAAACTTATAATAGACTGGGCCTAGGATCTGTATAGTAAAGAAGTTTCTCACTTCTGGTCTTGAGATTGTATGTAAGGAAGAAATAAAATACTAAAGGTTGAAGACATGCCTATCACATAGATCCCCTGGAAAATGTTGGAAGACATACAGGTAAAGAATTGAAGACAATATTCTGATCAGTTATTGGCTGATGACTAAGTTATACTGATCCAGAAGTGGCCATTAAAAAAGCCAGATTTAAAAATAGGAACTAAGTTCTGTTTTAAGATAGCACTGCACAAGGATCTTGAACTCATGGACACACTAAATCTATAGCTACGTTCAAAATAATTCTCTCCAATTTGCCCAAAAAGTGGCTGAGGGACTTACATGTCAGGTCAGTACAGGTAGGAAAGGATGAGACACAATCCCATAAACCCCATTTCTTTTGTGGTAACCTACAATATGAAGGAAATTCTCAACTTCCAGCTCTTTCTTGAGGAGTTAGGCATTTGAACTCCATATCTGGTATCACAAACTTTAAGATCTATAACTGAAATATGGGCTCCCAAAACATCAAGCTTTGAAAGCCAATGGGGGGTTTTCACCCATGAAACTAGTAAGGCAATAGTAAACTGAGAAGTAGTTCTTAAAGGGCTCTCACAGATTCACCATGGCTAACACACTATGGCACAGCACAAGGGCAGAAGGCTAAAATGCATTTAGTCTTCCCACTTAAAAGGCCTATTTGCTTATCTTAGAATCTTGGGTCTGAGGAGCAAGCTTCTAATTAAATACACATGTAGGGGCCCAACAGCAATACTTTGCAAACACAGGGTAGGCTGTCAGGCACCACCTTTATGCTCTCTGCCTTGCTTTAGATCACTGGCATTTGTCAGAAAGGAGTTTATGCACAAGTCTGGTGCAGCCATTTTTGTGGCTGTCAACCAAGAGAAGCCCTTTGATTGCCAGGCCCCATGGAGTTTATGTTTAGTGGTTCCATAGAACTAAAGTAGTTAACTGGCTATCGGCTCCCCTTCCCCCCTCCCACCCCGGCCACAATACAAGGGCAGCAGGCAGATATGTCCAGTCTCTCCCTGAAAGAGGCTTATTAACTTATTTTGATACCTAGAACTTGAGAAGCAGGGTTCCAATGAAACACACATCTACGGTCTGACTGAAACCCTCTAAGACATGAGGGAAGCTAAAATGTCCCATCTTTGTGCTTTTCCTCTATTCCATCCCAGGTCATGAGTGCCTCTAAAGAAAGGAGCTTGTGCACACATCTGGCATACTGACTTTTGTGGCTGTCAACCAGAAGACACATTCATTTACAGCCTAACTTTGATTCATGGGTTAAACAGGATGATAGCAAACAAAGAAACAGTTCTTAACTAGTTACCCATCCAGAGCTCAGTGCAAAAGGAGCAAAGAGACATATCCATCCTCCACTCAAACACTGAAAGAGGTATATTTACATACTTTAAAACCTGCTGCCTAAGGGTCTGGCTTCAAATCAGCATACATCTAGGTATTTACTAATATCCTGTCCTCTGAGACACTGATAGGTCTTACACATACTCCTAACTGGGAGGCATGAAGAACAAAGAAAGCTGCTTGGACAATAATAAAGTTTTGGGAGACAACAATAATCTAGGACAGGGATAAACAAAAAGTTTCATCTCCTATACAAGGCATTTCCTTCAAGAGTAGGACAGGTGGCTCATTTACCTAATGCAACAAACCAGCTAATACAGAAAGGAAAATGATAAAATCTCTGAAAAGTCCTTAGTGAAATTGAGATCAATTATTTACCTGATAAAAAGTTACATATTACAGTCATAATGATGTCACTGAGGTCTAAAGAACAATGCATAGACAAAGTGAGAATTTCAACATGAGACAGAAAATATAAGACAGTAAAACAAAGAAATCACAGAGTTGAAATCACAATAATTGATCACACAAATACAATAGAGGGAGTCATATTAGATGAGACGAAGCAGAATAAAGAAGTGAACTTGAAGACAAGCCAAAGGAGCTGATTCATCAGAGCAATAAAAAGGAATGAAAAAGAGTGAACATAACTTAAAAGACTTATAGGACAACATAAAAGGGGCTAATATTTGTATAAAGGGGTTCCAAAGATAACACAAATGGAAGGATAGTCCACATACCTACATTGGAAGAATCAATACTGGCAAAGTGTTCATAGTACCTAATGCAATCTACAGATGTAATGCAATCTCTATCAAAATACCAACAATACTTTTCATAGAACTGAAACAAATAATCACAAAATTTGTATAGAACCACAATATACTCTGAATAGCCAAAGAAATCTTGAGAAAGAATAACAAAGCTGGAGGTATCATGACTCCAGATTTCAAGATATACTACACAAATCTATAGTGATTAAAATAGTATGGTACTGGCACAAAATAGACATATAAATCAACAGAATAGAGAGCCCAGAAATAAACCTACTATTCTATGATCATTTAATCTTCCACAAAGCAGGAAGGAATATTCAGTGGGACAGAGTCTCCTCAAAAACTGGTGCTGGAAAAACTGGACTAATTTCTTAGGATGAAAGGATGAAACTGGACCACTTTCTTACACCACACACAAACCTAAATTCAAAATGGATTAAAGGCCTAAACTGATACCTGAAACCATTAAAATCCTAGAGGAGAAAACAGGCAGTAACTTATTCAACATCAGCAGTAACATCTTTTTTTATGTCTCCTGAGTCAAGGGAAACAAAAGCAAAACCAAAATTGTCTTTTGATGATAAAACTTTAGCTTCCCACTAGATAAAATGGTGATGCTACCATCCAGTGGATTGTTAAAATGATTAAAAGAAAAAAAATTTCAAGAATATACAATGTTGTACGTGGCAAACGGATATCTTTAGTCAGCATTTGATTTAATTTTGTAGAATCAATAATTTGAGGTGCCTCAGGCATACCCACATTGGAGCTGGCATGTGAGAGGTATTTGTGTTAGAACTGAAACTCCAGAAATTACTTCAATCAAAATATCACCTCCTCCCCCCAAGAAGAGTAAGATATTGTCATTCAGGGATGGGGAGCCAAAGAGATAGGCTGAAAGTCTCTAACTTAAGGAGGAAAATCACCCAGATCCAGAGAGGAATCCAAAAAAATCCACACCAAACCACATATTGTCAAACGTTAAAAACAAGATAAGAATCTTAAAAGCAACAAAAGAAAGCAACCTGCTACATATAAGAGATAACCTATATGATTATCAGATATTTTTGCAGAAACCTTGCAATCCAGAAGGAAGTAGCACAATATATTCAAAGTGCTGAAAGTAAAAAAAAAAAAAAAAAAACTTTCAATGAGAGCACTCTACCTGCTAAAGTTGCCTTTCACAATTGAAGGAGACATAGCTTTTCAGACCAGCAAAATCTAAAGGAGTTTATCACTGATAGATAGGATTTCCAATAAATGATAAAGAAAATTCTTTAAGCTGAAACAAAAGCGATCTACGTAGTAAAAGGAAAACAATATATAAATTTCATTGTATAACTGTATGCGTGTGCATATAAATTGAAGTAATCTAATGGTTGAGGGTAGGTCAATCACTTATAAATCTATGAAAAGAACAAAAGTAGTAGAAATAACTACTGTGTTAATGAATACACAGGATAAAAATAAATAGTACATCAGGAGCATAAAACGTGGGGTGGGGATAAAAATACAGAGCTTTATAATGCATTTGAATTAAGTTGTTATCACCTTACACCGATTTTTTTTTAAATACAAGCCTTTTGGTAACTACATGGCAAAACCTATAGAAGATACAAAAAAGGTAAAGTGATGTAACCATATCACTACAGGTAATCGTCACATCTTCAGATCCCTAAGAAGATAATAGCCAGGGAAGAAGAATGAAGGAATTACAAAAAAGAAAATGATTAACAAAACAGTCATAAGTTTATTAGTAATTACTTTAAATATAGGGACTAAATTCTCCAAAAGACAGAAGGGCTAAATGGGTTTTAAAAAAAGGAAGATCAATCTATATGTTCCCTACAAAAAAACTAAAAATAGGAACTTGGGAAGATGGCAGAGGAGGAGTATCCTGAGCTCTTCCTGTCCCATGTTTATAACTAGATATCATTCAAATAACTACATACAGTGAAGAAACAGTATCTAAAACACAAGGAAGGTCATAAAGGTAAAAGGGGGCTGCCCATGGGAGACATGGAGTTACACACAGGAAAGACAAAACAGATCCTCAATTGGGGAAGAATAATCCCCAGAACATTTGGCTTTAAAAACCAGAAAGTCTGGGTGACTGGGTGGCTCAGTCAGTTGAGCATCCAATTCTTGATTTTGGCTCAGGTTGTGATCTCAGGGTTCATGCAATTAAGCCCCGCTGTCAGTTCAGAACCTGCTTGGGGTTATCTCTTCCTCTCTCTCAAAATAAACAAATAAAAACCAGAGGGGCTGTATTTTGTGAGGTTTTAAAACCAGTAGGACTTGGAGTCCTGAACTTTAAAAGTCAGCTGACTCAGCACTGGGTGAGCCAGAAGGGAAGGTGATACCTGGATTAGCACCCCTTAAAGAGACAGCAGCCTGCACAGAAAGCCTACATAAAAAGGGCAGTTTACACAACACTGGGGTCAAATGGGAGACAGAACTGTTAACTCAGAGTGTTTTGGGCGAGTTCTTCAAAAATCAGGGAGATGGAAGGTGCCATTTTCCTCCCCAGCATAAACACAGAGCCACCCGCGGGAGGCAGGGCTACACAGATACTTGCTACCTAACCTGCTACCAGTGAACCATGCCCACCAGGTCTTCTGCAGAATCACCCACTCCAAGCCTGCTAGCTTTGGCCCTGGGATCATGGAAAATTTGTTACCACCCCGGCCAGCTACAATGTACACAGTTGCCACTATGTACTCTGTACCTGGACACCTCACTGTGCCCAGCCACCACGCCCAACCCCTGCCTGCACTGCAGCCATCATATGCCATGCCCAGCTGTGCACCCTCAGCAGCCCTAGTGTTGAGCACCCAGCCACCACAGTGCTTGGGGGAATCCAGCATAAGACTAATGGCCCAGCCTAAATTTGTTAACACCACCACTGAGTCCCCAGCCCGAGTTCCTACTAAAAGCTGATCTGCCTGGGTACCGTTAGCACCACAGAGAGCAAGCATAGCCCACAACAGGCAGAGGATCAGTGCAGATGACTAAACTGAAAGGAAAATGTCTCAGACACAACAGCAGGGGATAAAAAACACACAGGGTACTTTCCTGTAGTGCCAGGTTCCGGTAAACTTCAAACTGCAGGGCACTCCAGGACCTCTTCTTCATAAAGTCACTAATTTAAAAGCACAAGACATAGCTGACTTTCTTAACACACAGAAACAAAGAGGCAGACAAAATGAGAAGATGGAGAAATTCATCCCAAATGAAAGAACAGGACAAGACCACAGCCAGAAATCTAAACAAGACAAGAGAATTTAAAGCAATGATCATAAGATTACTCATCTTAAGAGTGGAAAACATGAATGAAGCAAAAAATAAGGAATATCATAGCAGAGATAAAGAACTCAATAAACAAATGAGAAACGCCCTTGATGGAATGGATGGATGGAAGTAGAGGAATGAATTAGTGACCCAGAAGACAGAGTAATGGAAATAATCAAGCTGAACAAAAGAGAGAAAAAAGAATTATGCAAAATAAGAAGAGACTTAGAGAAGTCAGTGACACCACCAAATGTAGTAACATTTGTATTCTAAGAGTCCTAGGAAAAGAGAAAAAGGGGGCCAGAACATTTTACTCAAGCACACAAGTTTACACAACAGCTGAAAACTTCCCTGATGTGGGAAAGGAAACAGATACCCAGAGCCAGGAGGCCCAGAGAACTCCTATCAAAATCAACAAAAGCAGACCCATGCCAAGACATAATTAAATTAGGAAAAAATAGTGACAAAGAAAAAGTTTTGAAAGCAGCAAAAGAAGTCTGCAAGTTACAAGGCAAAACCCATAAAGCTAGCTGTAAATTATTTAATTTTTTTTAATGTTTATTTCTAGGAGAGAGAGAGAGAGAGACAGCGTGAGCAGGGGAGGGTCAGAGAGAGAGGGAGTCACAGACTGAAACAGGCTCCAGGCTCTGAGCTGGCAGTCAGCACAGAGCCCGACGCGGGGCCGGAACCCACCAACCGCGAGACCATGACCTAAGCGAAAGTCGGACGCTTAACCGACTAAGCCACCCAGGCGCCCCTAGCTGTAAATTTTTCAACAAAACTTTGCAAGCCCTAAAGGAGTGATATATTCCAAGTGCTGAAAGGGAAAAATCTGCATTTAAGAATACTCTAGCAAGCAAGGCTATCATTCAGAATAGAAGGAGAGATAAAGAGTTTCCCAGACAAAAACGAAATGAGTTTGTGACCACTAAACCAGCCCTACAAGGAATGTCAAAGAGGACTCTGAGTGGAAAGACCAAAAGTGAAACACAAAAGTAGTAAAAATGAATATTTGTGTGCACAAAAAACAATACAAGATATAAAAACATAAACCTAAAAACGTGAGAGGAGTAAAGATAGGTTCAAATATAAATGACTATCAATTTAATATAGACTTCTATATGCAGAAGAGGTTATATACAAACCTCTTGGAAACCATACATCAAAAACCAAAAATATGCAAAGAATAGAAAGAGATCAAATATATCCCTGAAGAAAAGTCACGAAAATGTGAAAGACAAGAAAGGATCAGAGAAAATCTTCACTATCACAAACAAGTAATAAAGTGGCAATAAATACATATCTGTCAATAATTACTCTGAATGTGAATGGACTAAATGCTCCAATCAAAAGACACTAGGTGAGAGAATGGATAAAAAAAAAAAGACCCATCTGTGTATTGCCTATAAGAGACTCACATTAGGCCTAAAGATACTTACAGATTGAAAATGAGGAGATGGAGAAACATCCATCATGCAAATGGATGTCCAATGAAAGCTGGAGTAGCAATACTTATATTGGACAAACTAAACCTTTAAAAAAAAGACTATAACAAGGGACAAGGAAGGACCACAATATAATAATGATGGGGACTATTTAACAAGAAGATATAACAATTTTAAATATTTATATAACGAGCATAGGCGAGCCCAAACACATAAAACAGTTAATAACAAACATAAAGGAACTAATCAATAATAATGCAATAATAGTAGGGGTCTTTAACACCCCACTCACATCAATGGACAGATCATCTAAACAGAGAATCCACAAGAAAACAATGACTTTGAATGGACCAGATAAATTTAATAGATTATCAGAACATTCCATCCTAAAACAGCAGAATATACTTTCTTTTCAAGTGCACATGGAACATTCTCCTGAATAGATCACATGTTAGGCCACAAAACAGACATCAACAAATTCGAGACTGAAGTCCTACCATGCATCTTTTTTGACCACAGCACTATGCAATTAGAAATCAATCACAGGAAAAAAAATCTGGGGGGCATCTGGGTGGCTCAGTTAGTTAAGCCTCCAACTTCGGGTCAGGTCATGATCTCAAGGTTCTAGCCCCGCATTGGGCTCTGTGCTGACAGCTGAGAGCCTAGAGCCTGCTTCAGATTCTGTGTCTCCCTCTCTCTCTGCCCCTGCCCTGCTCACACTCTGTCTCTCTCTCATATAAATAAACGTTAAAAATTAAAAAAAAAAAAAAAAAAGAAATCTGAAAAGACCACAAATACATGGAGTTTAAAAAGCATACTACTAAACAATGAATGATTCAACCAGAAAACAAAAGAAGAAATGAAAAAGTACATGGAAACAAATAAAACTGAAAACACAAATGTCCTAAACCTTTGGGATGCAGCAAAAGCCATGTTAAGGGAGAAGTACATAACCATACAGGCCTACATCAAGAAGCAAGAAAAATCTCAACCTAACCTTACACATAAAGGAACTAGAAAAAGAACAACAAATTAGCCTAAACTAGCAGAAGTAAGGAAATAATAAATATTAGAACAGAAACAAAACTTTAAGCCACCCAGGTGTGCCTGGTTCTTTTTTTTTAGTCAGCTAAGCATCAGACTCTTGATTTAGGCACAGATCATGATTTTAATAGTTCGTAAGTTCAAGACCCGCACTGGGCTCTGCACTCTCTTCTCTTTCTGCCCCTCCCAGACTCATGTGCTTGCACAAGCTCTCTAACAAACAGATAAACTTAAAAAAAATAGAACCAATCAATAGAAACCAGGAGCCTCATTCTTTAAAAAATTTCAATAACATTGATAAACTTGTAGTTAGACTTGCCAAGAAAAAAGGAGAAAAGATTCAAATACACAAAGTATCTATTTGTTTATATATTTATTTAGAGACAGCATGAGTGAGGGAGAGTCACAGAATCTGAAGCATATTCCAGGCTCTGAACTGTCAACACAGAGCATGACAGTGGTCTCAAGCTCACGAACCATGAGATCATGGCCTGAGTCAAAGTCAGATGTTTAACAGACTGAGTCACCCCGGTGCCCCATGGATTAAAATAAAAAAATCACACATGAGAGAGAAGAAATAATAACACCACAGTAATATAAACATTTAGAATATTATGGAAAGCTATATGCCCACACAATGGACAACCCAGAAGAAATGGATAAGTCCTAGATACATAGAAACTACTAAAACTGAAACAGGAAGAAATATAAAACTTGAACAGAATGATAACCAGCAAAGAAATTGAATCAGTAAGCACAAAACTCCCAAAGAAATAGATGGTTTCAGAGGCAAATTCTACCAAATATTTAAAGAAGAGTTAATACCTATTCTCCTCCATCTATTCCAAAACATAGAGAAGGAAAATGCTGAAGTCATTCTATGAGGTTAGCTTTACGCTGATACCAAAACCAGGTGGACACCACCAGAAAAGAGAACTAGAAGCCAATATCCCTTATGAAAATAGATGCAAAAATCCTCAACAAAATACTAGCAAACCGAATCCAAAAATACATTAAAAAAATCATTCACTACAATCAAGTGGGATTTAATCCTGGGCTGCAACAATGGTTCAATCTTCACAAATCAATTGACATAATACATCACATCAATAAGAAAAAAAGATAAGAACTGGATGATCATTTCAGTAGACTCAGAAAAAGCATTTGACAAAGGACAACATCCATTCATAATAAAAACCTTCAACAATATAAGTTTAGAGGCAACATACCTCAACATAATAAAGGCCATATATGAAAAAAACTCACAGCCAACATCATCCTAAACAAGGAAAACAGTGCTTTTCCTCTACAGTCAGGAACAAGGCAAGGATGTCCCCTCTCGCCACTTTTCAACATAAACCTGCAAGTCCTAGCCACAGCAATAAGACAACAAAAAGAAAAGGCATAGAAATTGGTAAGGCAAAAGTAAAACTTTCACTATTTTCAGATTACATGATACTATATATAAAAACCCAAAAGATTCCACCACAAAACTATTAGAACTGATAAATTCAGTAAAATTTGCAGGATACGAAATCAATGTACAGAAATCTGTTGCATTTCTATACACCAATAATCAGCAGAGAAATTAAGAAAACAATCCTGTTTAAAATTGGACTGTGGTGGGGCGCCTGGGTGGCTTAGTCGGTTAAGCGTCCGACTTTCGCTTAGGTCATGGTCTCGCGGTTCGTGGGTTCGAGCCCCGCGTCAGGCTCTGTGCTGACTGCCAGCTCAGAGCCTGGAGCCTGTTTCAGTCTGTGACTCCCTCTCTCTCTGACCCTCCCCTGCTCACGCTGTCTCTCTCTCTCTCCTAGAAATAAATAAAAAAAAAACATTAAAAAAATTTAAAAAAAATCATAAAAAAAAAAAAATTGGACTGTGGTGCCTGGGTGGCTCAATTGGTTATGTAACCAACTCTTGATTTCTGCTCAGGTCATGATCTCATAGTTTGTGAGTTTGAGCCCACTCGGGCTCTGGGTTGACAGTACAGAGCCTGCTTGAGATTCTCTCTCCCTTTCTCTCTGACCCTTCGCCCCCACAAAACAAACACACACATTTTTTAAAATGCACCAAAAATAAGATAGAAGGAATAAACCTAACCATTGAGGTAAAAGACCTGTACTTTGAAAATTATAAAACACTGATGAAAAAAATTGAGGAGGATACAAAGAAATTGTAAGACATAACAGAACAAATATTGTTAAAATGGCTATGCTACCCAAAACAATCTCCAGATGCAATCCCGATCAAAATGCCAACATTTTTCACAGAACTAGAATAATGCTAAACTTTGTATCAAACCACAAATGCCCTGAATAGCCAAAGCAATCTTGAAAAAGAACAAAACTGGAGGTATCCTAATCCCAGATCTCAAAGTACACTAGAAAACTATAGTACCCAAAACAATATTGGACTGGCACAAAAATGGATACTGAGATCAATGGAATAGAATAGAGAATCCAGAAATAAACCCATGACTATATGGCCAATTAACCTATGATATAGGAAGCAAAAATACACAATGGAAAAAAAAAGTCTCTTCAACAAATGGTGTTCAGAACAGCTATATTCAAAAGAAAAAAAAGAAAAAAAACCCGGACCACTTTCTTACACCATACACAAAAATAAACTCAAAATGGATTAAAGATATTCAAAAGAAAAAAAAAAAAAAACCTGGACCACTTTCTTACACCATACACAAAAATAAACTCAAAATGGATTAAAGACCTTAAAAAAGGTCTTTAGGTCTTTTATGAGACCTGAAACCATAAGATTCCTAATAGAAATCATAGGCAGCTCTAGAAACATCTTTCTATGTCTCCTGTAGTAAGGGAAAAGTAAGAAAAATAATATTATTTGGAACACACCGAACTAAAAAGCTTTTGCACAGTGAAAGAAACCATCAAGAAAACAAAAAGACAATCTATTAAGTGCAAGAAGGTATTTGTAAAGAATGTATTTGATAAGTATAAATATCCAAGTATATAAGGAACTTCTGCAAATCAACACCAACCCCCCCGCTCCAAATGATCCAACTGAAAAATGGGCAGAGGACCTAGATAGACATTCTACCAAAGATGACATCCAGATGGCCATCAGACATATGAAAAGATGCTCAACATCACTAATCATCAGGGAAATGCAAATCAAAACCACAATGAGATATCACCTCACATTTGTCAGAGTGGCTAAAATCAAAAGCAAATAACAAGTGTTGGTGAGGATGTGGGGAAAAAAAGAAATCCTTGTGAACTCTTGGTGGGACAGTATACAGGTACAGTCAACTATGGAAAACAATATGGAGTAGGTTCCTAAAAAATTTTTAAAAAGAATTACCACATAATCTAGTAATTTCACTACTGGGTGGGTATTTACCAAAGGAAAACAAAATCCTAATTGGAAAAGATATAATCAACCCTATGTTTACTGTAGCATTATTTACAATGACCAAGATATGGAAGGAATCAAGTGTCTACCAATAGGTATAAATGGATAAAGAAGGTGTGTGTGTGTGTGTGTGTGTGTGTGTGTATACACATATATACATATACACACATACATACACACAATGGAATATTAGCCATAAAAAAGGATGAAATCTTGCCCGTTTGCAGCATGGATGGACTAGAGGATATAATGCTAAGTGAAATGAGTCAGTCAGAAAGACAAGTACCATATGATTTCACTTACATGTGCAATTTAAGAAACAAAAAAGAGAAAAACAAAAAACAGACTCTTTAAATATAGAGGACAAGCTTGTTGTTGCCAGGGAAAATGGGGGTGGGGAGATGGGTGAAATGGATCAAGGGGAATAAGAGTACACTTATGGTGATGAGTACTGAGTAATGTAGAGAATCTTTGAATCATTATATTATACGTCTGAAACTAATGTAACACTGTATGTTAATTATACTTGAATAAAAAGTAAATTACAAAAAACAAAAACTTTCCATAAAGAAAAATCTAGAGACCCAGATGACTACACTGGTGAATTTCACCAAACATTTAAAAAGAAATTAATGTCAAACTTTTGAAAAAAACAGAAGCACAGTAGACACAATTCATTCTAGTAGTCCAATATTACACTGATACTAAAACTACAATTAAAAATCACAAGAAAAGCAAACTACACACTGATACTCCTCATGAATATAGACACAAAATTCTAAGCAAACTGAATATAAAAATGTATACAAGGAGTTATACACCATGAGCAAATGGAATTTATTCTAGTAATGCAAGGTTCATTTAACATCTGAGAAATGGATAAATTGCAATACATGGCATTAAAAGATTAAGGACAAAAAACTACATTAACATCTTAATAGAAAGAAAAAAAATGATCTGGCTCAGTCGGTTAAGCAAGTGACTTTTGATTTCAGCTCAAGTCATGATCTCACAGTTGGTGAGATTGAGCTTCATGTAGGGCTCTGAGCTGACAGCACAAAACATGTTCAGGATTCTCTTACTTCCTCTCTCTCTCTCTCTCAAAATACATAAAAATTTTTAAAAAAAAGAATGTGTCAAAATATCTTTTCTTTCTCACTACCTGTTGCTTGAGACCTAAAGGTGTTTCTGACAAAGATACCACTAGACTAAAAGCTTTATTGCATTTGGTTACAAGTCACCAGCAATGCTCTCTGAAGCTGTTATAGCTAGAGATTCTCTAGCCTCTTGCACTCGGCATTCTAGAATGACCTGTATCACGTATCCATAACTGCTTATGAGACAGACTGAAGAGTTAACAAAGGAGGTGCTGCTATAACAGGGTGTGAGGTATGGAAGGAAAATTCGGCAAATGTCCACTGGTTTGACTTGCTTACAGACAAGAATCTGTCCTGTTTCCCAAATGGGACCAGTCCTGATGCTGTCATCACATCTCCTCACCAAAGGCCACCTCATTGCTGGCTAAAGATTGTGACTTTGTTCTCCTTGATCTTATGGGATAAACTTAAAGTGTTTCCTACATCACTCTTCCACACCACTCTTCATGGCAATCAACCATGAAGAAAAGAAGGATACTAAAACCACTGACTTAATCTTGGAGGGCTCTTAATGAAAATGATTTATCTTTGAAAAGCTTCCTGTGGGTAGGAGGATGAGATTCTAACAGGAGATAGCAAATGTTATGAGGTCCTCTCTGTTTGTACAGTTGACTTACTATGTCTTAAGATGGACATGTAGCACTAATACTAGAAGTGGTCTTGTGGAAGCTATTCCAGAGAATTAAAGTTTTTGCCTAGAGATGAGGTAGTCCTATAGATGGGAAAATCATACTCCTCTGTGATTTGGAGTAAAGGGGGATTTTAAAGCACAAGAAACTCTTCTGAATTAAGTCCAGATACCCTAAATGTTCAAATACCTACTTCATATTTGTAGGGCCTGGGGATTTTTTCCTTAGAAGAATTAGTGTAATCTCATTTGAGGTCAGCCACATTATTATGGACTCACTTCATTGTCATTACTATTCCTCTAAATGATCCTACAGACAGATGGTACCTCTGTTTTAGTTTCATCAAGTCAGTTTAAGAAGAGGCATATTAATTAATTCACTGAAAATGAATTGCAAATTCAAACTAGATGCCAGTCTGGCTCTGAATGTGTCATAGTTTATTTTAAGGCCAACTTCACCCAGACTTTTCATAAGATGTAGAAATAAGGTGATAACATGAGTAAGATGATATTATTCAAGCCTGTTCTAGAATGAGGGTTTCATCCTATTTGTGTCTATGAAAAAGAAAGAATTGGTGAAAGACACGGACCCTCTGATACTGGTTCAAGAGACAAGACAGATTACACATTAGTTCATCTTCAATTGGAAACTGCTTTATAAATATCTATATTCATGGTAGAACCTTACTTACAGGAAGAAGTAAAGGGGCATTAAAATAGAGTAGAAGGCAAAGTGAATGAAGATAGTATTATTGAGCCAGTTAGGTTTTGTTTAAATTGGATGAACATCTACCCAATTAATCCTGCAGTGTTGGCTACTTTCTCCCAACTTGAAGTCATGCTAGAAGTAATTAATTACAAATTGTGACACAGTGATAACCTTGTAAGTGCCATTGTAAATGGCATTACAATCTGAAATGTAAAAATTCAGATTTTTCTCCTATAATTGAATGACGTTCTTGAACTTCATATTTTCAAGAAACCATTTCATTGAGATTTGAATCTCTCGTAAACATGCACCCCAATATAGCAAAACTATCAATAATACCCAAATTATGGAAATAATCTAAATGTCCATCAATTGACGGATAAAGAAGATGTGGTGTACACACACACACACACAAATATTTTTCAGCCATCAAAAAGAATGAAATCTTGACATTTGCAATGATATGGATGGAGCTAGAGTGTATTGTGCTAAGTGAAATAAGTCAGTCAGAGAAAGACATATACCATATGATTTCACTCATGTGGAATTTAAGAAACAAAACAGGTGAACATTGAGGAAGAGATGGAAAAATAAAGATAAAAACAGAGAGGGAGGAAAACCATAAGAGACTTTTAACTATAGAGAATAAACTGAGGGTTGCTGGAAGGGAAGTGGGAAGGGGGGAGAGGGGAGGCTAAAGGGGTGATGGGTATTAAGGAGGGCACTTACTGTGATGGGCACTGGGTGTTATATTTAAGTGATTCTACTAAATTCTACTAAATTCTATTCCTGAAACCAGTACTACACTATATGTTAACTAACTTGAATTAAATAATATCTTGAAAAGAAAAAAAATCTGAATCTCTCAAATTCATAAATGAATGAATGAATGGATTAGACCACAGGCTACTGAGCAACCAATGGGTCAAAGAAGAAATCAAAAGAAAAATTTTTAAATATCTTGAGACAAACAAATTGGAAATACACAACATTCCAAAACTTATGGGATGCAACAAAAGAAGTTCTAAGAGGGAAGTTCATAATAAATGCCTACATTAACAAAAAAGTTCTCAAACCCTAAACCTACACCTCTAGAAACTAGAAAAGGAAGAACTAACTAAGCCTAAATTAGTAGCAGGAAGTAACTAAAAGCATCAGAGCAGAAATAAATATCAAATGGAGACCAGCAATAGAAGAGACCAATGAAACTCAGAGCTGGTTTTTTTAAAAGACAAACAATATTGACAAAATTCACAATCAGAAATGAAAGAGGAGATGTTACAACTGATACCAAAGAAATACAAAGGATAATAACAAACTATTATGAACATGATACCTTAACAAACTGAATACCCTAGAAGACATGGATAAATTCCTAGAAAAATCCAACCTATCAGGACTGGATCATAATGAAATACAAAATCTGAACACACCAGTGACTAGTAAGAAAATTGAACCAGTAACTGAAATCCTCCCAACCAACAAAAGTCTAGGACCAGAAGTCTTCACTAGTAAATTCTATCAAATATTTCAAGAAGAATTAACACAAAATCTTCTCAAGCTGTTCCATAAAATAGAAGAGTAGAAAGAGCGTCCAAACTCATGTTAGATGTCAGAATTACCCTGATATCAAAACCAGATATGGATGCAACAAAAAAATAAAAACACGGTCTAATATCCCTGATGGACACAGAGGCAAGAAATTCTCAACAAAATATTAACTAATTAATTTCACTATTAAAAGGATCCTATACCATGATCAAGTGGGATCCCAAGGATAGTTCAACATTTGTAAATGAACCAATGTGATACACTACATTCACAAAATAAAGGATTAACATCACATGAAAAACTCACCTGACAAAGCATTTGACAAAAAAACTTAAGCTGGATATGGAGGAAATATACCTTAACATAATAAAGAACATATATGACAAGCCCAAAGGTAACATCATTTTTCATGGTGAAAAATCTGAAATCTTCTCCTTTAAGATCAGGAACAAGAAAAAGGATGCCCACTCTCATCATTCTTATGAGAGTATTACAAGTCCCAGCCAAAGCAATTAGGAAAAAAATAGAAAGGATCCAAAATGGAAAGAAGGAAGTACCAGTGTCTCTACTGGCAGATCACATTATATATAGAAAAATCCCAAAGACTCCACAAAACACTGATAGAATAGATAAATTTAGTAAAGTTGCAGGACACAAAAATCAATATACAAAGTCCCATTTCTATATACTAGCAATTAATTGTCATAAAGAATAATTCAGAAATTAAAAGCTCATTCATAATTGCATCAAAAAGAATGAAATACATAGGGTTAAATTTAACTGAGGAGATGTAAGATCTGTACACTGAAAATTGTAAGACAATGTTTAAAGACAAATGGAAAGATATTTCATGGTCTGCATTAGAATTATGTGGAAACTAATTTGACAATAAACTATTTGTAAAAAAAAAATATTGTTAAAATGTTTATACTATTTAAAGCCATCTACAGATTCAGTGCAATTCCTATCAAAATTCAAATGGCATTTTCACAGAAACAGAACCACAAGACCCTGAATAACCAAAGCTACCTTTAGAAATAAGAGCTAAGATCAAGCAGTTGCACAGCTAGGTAGTTACTCAGAGGATACAAAAATACTGATTTGGGGGCGCTTGCGTGGCTCAGTCAGTTAAGAATCTGACTCTTGATTTTGGCTCAGATCATGATCTCACAGTTTATGAGATCAAGCCCTGCATCAAGCTCTATGCTGACAGCATGGAGCCTGCTTGGGATTCTCTCAATCTCTCTCGCTCTCTTAAAATAAGTAAATAAACTAAAAACAACAACAGCAACACTGATTTGAAGGGATGCGTGCACTGGGATGTTTACAGCAGCATTATCAACAATAGCCAAATTGTGGAAAGAGCCCAAATGTCCATCAACTGATGAATAAAGAAGAGGTGGTATATATACACAATGAAATATTACTCAGTTGTGAAAAAAAAAATGAAATCTTGCCATTTGCCATGACGTGGATGGAACGAGAGAGTATTATGCTAAGTGAGTAAGTCAGTCTGAGAATACCATATGATTTCACTCATGTGGAATTTAAGAAACAAATGATAATGGGCAATAGACTCTTAACTATAGAGAACAAACTCATGGTCACTAGAGGGAAGGTGAGGGTGGATGGGTTAAATAGGTGATGGGGATTAAGAGTGTACTTGTGATGAGCTCTGGGTATTGTATGTAAGTGGTGAATCACTAAATTATACAGCTGAAACTAATATTACGCTGTATGTAAACTAAGTGGAATTTAAATTAAAAATAAAAAAAACAATTATGAGAAACAGTATTGAGATGATGAAAACATTGTTATGTCATATCATTGAAATAGTTACAAAAATAAACTTAGTTGCTATGTCCTTGCTATATTTTAGTTCTTTCAACTTATGATACATGTAACAGTCTTCTACTGTATTTGTATTAAGCTCATTCATTTCTAATAATGCTTTTTTAAATATACATTCCATACATGCCAAAATTCTCAGATCATATCTTCCCATTTTGTCTCTGAGTTAAAACAACTGGAATCCAATGGTCTTATATGGGGCAAAGATATTGCTCTGTCAGTCTAGAAGCTAAGCCAAAGTGATATTCCATCTACAATGTTGACACATGTTTAAGTTTTCTTTGTTCATGGTTTGGTTTTGCTATTTGCTTTTTATTATTCTTTTAATGTTTATTTTTGAGAGAGAGAGAGAAACAGAGAGTGAGCAGGGGAGGGGCAGACAGAGAGGAAGACACAGAATCTGAAGCAGGCTCCAGGCTCTGAGCTAGCTGTCAGCACAGAACCGCAGTGTGGGGCTTGAACCCACAAACTATGAGATCATAACCTGAGCCAAAGTTGAATGCTTGACCAACTAAGCCATGCAGGTGCTCCTGGTTTTGCTATTTGGAACGTTTTGAACTTTTGTTCTTGGAGTTCAGAATTTTTTATTAAGATATATCTAAATAGATATTTTCTCATCAATCCATCCTGTTAAAATACTGAGTACTTTCCATTTTCAAACTATTTAATCTTGGTTTCATGGAAAATTTGTTCTATTTAAATTATCCTTTCTTCCATCTCAATGATACATATCCACCTACGTCCAACTGGAACTTCTCTTAATGTTTCCTAGATCTATCTTGAAGTCTCTTATTTTCCTTCATGATACCCATTTCTTTGTAATTTTATTATGTACTTTAAAATTTTTCTTTTATTTGCGAATCAGTGTAATGGCATAGAAGGTCAGTAACCATCTCATTCATTCATCTACTTAAGAGTGTAGATGGAAAATCATCCCTTTAAGCTCTAGGGAAAGTCTTTGTTGCTCTTAAATTTTCTAAATTAAAATTAATGACACTTATGTTGTCATCTTTCTCTTACCATAGCATTATTTCACTAGGACTTGGTACTGTTTGGTACATCAGACCAAATGACAGCATGGATGTTCATTCTAACCTCTCTTCAAGAAAGAATCTGCATCAGTTGCAAGGAGTTCTTTTAGGATCCGCTGGAGTATTCACACTCTTCCTGAACAGTTCCTAGGCAATGACTGAGCATGAAAGTTGTACTAAATTCAAAACATTTCTGCACAATGGGGACGTTTTTTCTTAAACATGGATGATTTTTGTGTGCATGCCATTCTTTTATTAAAGTATAATATGCAATGTTATATTAATTTCAGGTATATAACATATTGATTCAACAATCCTATACATTACTCAGTGCTCGCCATAAGTGTAGTCACTGTCATCATGCAATGTTATTACAGTAGTCCCTATGCTGTACTTTTTATCTCCATAACTTATTTATAACAAGTTTATACCTCTTAATCCCCTTTATCTATTTCACCCATCCACCTTCACGCACCCCTCCTCTGGTAACCACTAGTTTTTCTCTGCATTTAACAGTCTGTTTATTTGTTTCTTTGTTTTTTGTTTAGTTTCTACATATAAGTGAAACCATATGGTATTTGTCTTTCTCTGACTTATTTCATGTAGCATAATACTCTTGACTCATGTTGTCACAAATGGCAAGAGAACTTTTCTATAGTCTTTGCCAGCCCAGTCAGCAACTTCAGGGCATTCTCAGAGCTGCGTCATAGTTTGAGGCTTTTCCTTTCCCAGTCTTTTTATTTGCCTTTTCCTTTCACAGACATGAGACCTTAATCACGGTATGAAGTCTTTGTCTGACTATTTCTCCTTTTCTCCTCTTTATCTTTCATGATAACTTTCTTATACTTCTAATCACTTAGCGTTTGCTTCCCAAAGGACCAAAACCAATATAGTTCTTAGTAGGAATGGTCTAAGAAAGCAGGAGAAAAGATGGGGTTTTGAGAACAGGGCACTCATTACCAGACTGGTAAGGATGACTCCACATTGAGTGGAATGTGGGACATCAAAAATCCATGACATAAGGCTCAGCCCCATCACTAAAGATTTCACCAGGAGTCATGTAGGAAAATATCATGGTTGGTGGAATATCCTTGTTGTTGTTATGACAGAGGCTTCTGTCCATGTATGCGCTGTTCCCTCATATCTTTGGAATTGGATATATAAATATTCAAAGATTACTTTCTACCCTACAGTGAAATCATAAAATAAGGGTGCTTCACAAACAATTAAAGACTAAATCTGAGTGCAAAATGGTCCCTGTTACAGTCTTCAAAGAGGCTTTTATCTCCTGCAGTGCCAGAGTGGACGTAGCCAAGGAATAAAGCAAGTTAAGGTTGCTGAGCTTCAAATATAGTTGAACCCTCAGTCAAAGCATATCTCTTAAGACTATGGCCCTGGTCGGGAAAACCTAGCAATCTGACGTGAGTTAGGCATATCTAGGTGGATACCCCCTATAAACTGTAGCTTTGCAGACTTCCTTAAACCCTTAGACCTCCATAGCTAGTGCAACTCTCCTTTTTAGAGCTAGTCCCACATTCACTCCCACTCTTAGGAAGGTACTGTATTGTCTTCTCTAACACAAGGTGGTCCCAGCTCTCAACAGAAACTTCCTGAAGCATACAATTAGGGTTGCCCCATTATAACCTGACTAGGGATATATGGGCAACAGGTAAGAAAGAGATTGTAACCAGAGAAAATTTTAGGAAGTAGTCAGCGTATGCTGACCAGAGAAGTATGTGGAGTATTGGATTTTTTTTCTAAATGTTTTATTTATTTTTGAGATAGAGACAGCGTGAGCAGGGGAGGGTCAGAGAGAGAGGGAGACACAGAATCTGATATAGGCTCCAGGCTCTGAGCTATTCCTCAGCACAGAGCCCGATGTGGAGCTTGAACCCATGAACCGCGAGATCATGACCTGAGCTGAAGTCGGACACTTAACTGACTGAGCCTCCCAGGTGCCCCGTGGAGTATTGGATTTTGAGGGTTCGTGATCAAAAGGAATGAAATATATCACTGAATAAGCAATAACTCATTGACTTGGGTACATGAGACTTTACAACCTTCTCTGCTCTCCATCCTAGAGGATTGGGCAATCTCACTGCTAAAGTAGCACTTAGAAGCCTAGAGAAAATGATGATTCATGTGGAACAAAGTAGAAATGCCTGAGTTGCCATGGTAGATTATGAGGTGCCTCATATTACGGCAAAAATGAATCCTAGAAATGGCTGTAAATTCAGCCAAGTAGAAGCCATAATTGGGGCTGCTGTGTTGGAGGTAGTATCTTTGTAAGAGCAGATAGTGAGAAATTGTATACAGCCATTGATTAAGTAGATGCATTTTTTTCTATTTGAGGAAAGAATAGAAAAAAATAGTATGGGGGAAAATTTTATTTACATGGAAAGGATGAGTAGATGCATTTACATGCTATGTGTAACTCTTCCTTGCTATCAAAATGTAGTCAGAAGAGATCTGGACCATATCCATCTTGGAATATGTAAGGAATATCATATTGACCTATTATATCCATGAAAACATGCCGATGAGGCAGGATGTGTATCAGGTGGCTAGTGTATGAAAGGCTTTGATAAGAACCATGTTCTCTGGAAGGCAAGAGAGGAGTCCTTCCAAGTTTCAAGAGTCTGTTAATTTTAACCTCAGCATCGCTCCAGCTCACACTGTCGTATAAGTACCGTGCGCTAACCAATTGCGCCGCTGGAGCTCCGAGAATCTGTTTTTAATTAAGCTTCTAGAGATGTAGTGAACAGGACTCCTCCCAAGTAGAATACAAACGCTGCATCTTGAATGCCTTGCCACAAAAAAGGAAGCACAATGGCTGGCTGGTCTTTTTGTGTTCTGGGGATAGCAAATCTCTCTCCTGAGATACTGGTCTGGCCTATAAACCAGGTGACACAAAAGGCTGTCAGTTTTAAGTGGAGCCTAGAGCAGAAATGCACTCTTTGGCAGGTCCAGGCTATGACACAAGCAGTTTTACTGTTTCAGTCTGATGATTTACCAGACCTGATGGTATCAATGGCGAGAAATGTTTCATTGTAGAGCTTCTGGAAAGCCCCCGGGGCTCTGAAGCAAGGCAATATCATCTGCAAAGAAGAATTATATGCCTTTGAGAAACAGTTTCTAGTGTGCCACTACAGTCTGGTAGAAGTGTAATGGCCATTAAGTTATAGTGATTGTCACTTTGCTTGTCCAACCTTTTAAGATGAAAATGGTGCATTTGGAATTGAGTCCAAGCAGGAGGGGTACTGGTGCAGCATTCTTTTATCCTCTTGGTCTTGACCCATTATCAAGTATTGATCAGTATATGGAGCAAATTTCTCTCTCACACACTGCCCATAGGAAGGTAGAATTGTACAACCACATTAGTAAATAGTCTGGCAATTTCCTTTATAAGTTAAACATATATGTAATATAGCCATTCCATACCTAGATATTCATGCAAGATAAATGGAAGCATATATCCCTATAAAAGTATGATGACCAATGTTCTTATCAGTTTTATTTATAGTAGCCAAACCTTGGGACGCCTGGGTGGCTTAATCGGTTAAGCGTCCAACTTTTGCTTAGGTCATGATCTCGCGGTTCGTGGGTTCGAGGCCCGTGTTGGGCTCTGTGCTGACTGCCAGCTCAGGGCCTGGAGCCTGTTTCAGGGTCTGTGTCTCCCTCTCTCTCTGACCCTCCCCTGCTCACGCTGTCTCTCTCTCTCTCTCTCCTAGAAATAAATAAAAACATTAAAAAAAAAAAAAAGATTTATAGTAGCCAAACCTTGGAAACAACCCAAATATCCATCAAGAGATGAGTGGGTAGGCAAATCATGGTATTTCCATGCAGAGGAACTATTTAGGAATATAAAGGAATAAACTATTGACTCAACAGTATGTACCAGTCTCAATATAATTATGCTAAATGACATAGGCCATATTTTTTAAGAGTACATATTGTATGATTCCATTCTAGAAAATGCAAAGTAATATAGAGAGACAAAGTCAGTTGGAGAGGGGTTTAAAAAGTGGCAGGAGAAAACCTTTGACAGTGATAGATATGTTCATTACTGTCATTGTCATGATGCTGGTAGTTTCACAGGCATATACATACGTCAAAATGTATTAAGTTACATGTATTAAATAGGTTCCTTATTATGTATCAACTATACCTCACGAAGTTGCTATTTTTTTTATTGTAGCAAAAATACAGAAAATGGTGGTACCATCCCAGGAAAAGCTTTTTCTGTGCTCTGGCAATGCCGTACTGACTAAATTTGAAGGTGATTACCATGCTTTGGTATTATACTTATGAGACCCATGAAGAACCAGATGAATCATCAGTAATCAAACATAGGAAATGAGGCTGTCCTCTTCATTCTGGCACCTCTTGCCAGACTCTGTCAAAATACCTCTCCTCAGAATGCTAAAGGCTTTTACAGTTCTTCCTGAATCACTCCTTGGTCCCCTAGTAAGATCATGCATAGAAGCTAAGAGAGCAAGGGAATAAGTTACGGACCAGCTGGTTCCTACACCACTCACAGACTGGGGTTATTTCTACTGCTAGGTACCCAGAGAGATAACCAAGCAGTGCTGACCTCATACAGCTGGCTCACTCTATTAAGGACAGAGTGTCTAGGCCCCACTCTTGCCACACTGGATTTTCTTTGCCAAGTTAGAAAGCAACATAATAGAATGGTAAGGTACAAATCAAGATAGTAGAATCCAATTCATCTACAGGAAAGAAGGTTTCAGACATCTTGAATTAAATGTCCTACCCTTAGTCATCTTCTAATGTACCAATAGCACATATAGCCCTTTTAACTAGGTATGTAGTAGAGATGTACGTTTAATGCCTGGAGTGGCATTTAGAAGTGGTAATAATTGATCTCAGTCAAGGCAATCGCATAAATTGTGATACAATTGTACAGGATCTTGAGATAACATCACACTGAGAAAAATATACCAGGAACTTGTCTGTTCTAGGTTTAGGGAACTGGACATTGACCAGTGAATTGGTTGATCAATGGGATGTACTTTCTGTGTCCCTTGAATGACAATTTGAACTGGAAAGTCATAAGACATGAGCTAAGAAAGGAGAATTACTGGCTTAGCACTATTACTAATATGTAGTAAATTCCTATGTACTTTATAGCTCCATCACCTTGTATTTTTTAGCATCTCTGTTTTTTTAGTGAGGATCCTAAAACTCACTTCTTTCATGGAGATGTGGAATGTTGTAGAGACCATGATCAGAAACTGAGCCTGGCTTGACTTGATGAGTTTTTTGCTATACGAGGCTGCCTAGTGTTTGAAGAAACAATGCCTTCCAAGCCATGTTTGAGGAGTCAATTCATTAAGTGTTATAACATTCTAACAGCACTGTAGAAATCAGTCTCCAATAAAACACTGAAATATACCAAGAATACAGCTTAATATTCAAAGGCCCAAATGAGTAGTGATTTCACCAAAAATTCAACTTCTTAAAAAACCTGGACCCCTTGACACTGAACTTGCAGGCAGGATAAGAGGGAGTAGAGCCAAATTCAGACTGGTCCATGCCTGATAACAGCAATAATAATAATAACAATAATAATAATAAAACAGTCATGTATTTCTGATTTGTCCAACCCAGCTGAATAAGTGAAGCTGTCATGAGGCAGATGAACCATGTTTTCATACCAGTTCCGGCACAGAGGGGGGGAAACTGTTTACCCAAGATTACTAGCATAAGGCCAGCAGTCCAGTTTAACCCCCTGTATTCTTCTCAGAGACTATATAAGTTACCCATGTTTAAAGCCATAAACCCTGTGGCGATGTGGAGAGACCCACTGTCCATATACAACAGATCCATTAGTGTTGCACACTAGAGTGTGTTTGCAAACCACAAGGCCTAGGAATTCAGATTTCTAGAATCTGCCAAGGCCTGATTCTGCAGTAGTCCAGAGATGTTTCTTGTGGCAAGTTCTGAAGCAAGATAAAGTCACCCCATGACATGTCTCCATCCCAATGTTGTAGGACAATGGGACCTAGCATTAGCTCCGATGCATTGGTTATTTGTTGGGGATGTGAGTATAGACATATAGGTTTTCCTTTCAGCTTGGCCAAATTGCCTGCTCAGGCATCCATAACAGCTCTTCTCAATGTCCTGATCATTCTCTGCTGGAACTGGATATAAAAGCTGTTGCATTCGATGCCTAGCTGCAAGCCATGTGCCAATGCTACAGAAACCCAGGAGAGAGCGCCATGGGGCAATAGTATTGAAAGGATTTATAGACTGAAAGAATATCCTTGCCTGATTCTTAACTACCCACTTCTTAGACACATGACATATAAATGATCAGTGAGGATATTATCTGGGTGAAATACAGATATGGGGCCAGAGCAGATGTTCAGGAAGATACCATAACAAAGGAAGAGAAGTAATAAGCAAACAGACCTACTTTAATCTGTGATAATATAAAAATTAACAGTCCAGGAGTAAGCCTGCCTCCTTTTTTTCTTTTTTCCAACCCACAGAAAGAATCCTATAAGTGTTCTTGCCTAAAGGAAAAACAAGGAGAAGTTTATAGAAAGGTTTATTATGTCTTTATAGGGATGAAATGGGCCTTTTCTCCCAAAAGAAAGGATCAAAGACCAAAGAATAAGGGTGGGGGGGGAAGCCCTTGGTAGTGAATAGAAGAGCATTCACTGCTATACATCGTATAGTGTGTATGGAAAGGTGTCTGAAAGATGGGCAGCAGATTTCAGCAAGTGTTTCTGTGGGCCATGGCTTTCCGTTCAGGGTCTTTGAGGAGAAGTGTAATTATAAAGAATGGAATTGCTTCTCATTACTTTTGGATCTAGAGGTGTGCTTTTGCAACATGCCACTATCTTAAGACTTGAGCCACATTAATCTCCAACTTAATATGGGTTCTTTTCATCTGCAGTCTAAGTGAACTCTTCAAGAATGGCCTTTAGTGTTCATTACAGTCTTTACTACTTCAAATTATTTTTTTTAAACTTACAGCTTTGGGGTGCCTGGGTGGCTCAGTTGGTTAAGCATCCAACTTGTGATTTTGACTCAGGTCACAATCTCACAGTTCGTGAGATCGAGCCCCAAGTGGGGCTCTGTGCTGACAGCATGGAACCTGCTTGGGATTCTCTCTCTCCCTCTCTCTCTCTCTCTGTCCATCCCCTGCTCGCTCCCTCTCTCTCTCTCCCTCTCCCTCTCTCTCTCTCTCTCTTTAAATTAAATTAAAAAACTAAATAGATATATATATACCTTATATATATAAACTTATGTACTTTATATATACATATAAGCTTACTTATATATTATATATACATATCTATATATATGTACATATAAATTTGCAGCTTCATTTCCTTCTCTCATAAATGTAGCCATCTTATATACCATCTTTCCTCTTCTTTATGACTGTTCAGTAAAGTTCATATTTTCTCATGTCTAAACTTGAATAAAAAGAATCATAAGAACAATGTCTAAAAATGGAACAAGCACCATCTATGTTCTAGACTCTAGAGAGACATTACATAGTCCCTGACTTAATGGTTTTTAGCAGTTTTAGTAGGAAAAAATAAGGAACAATTACCAATTACAAGAGTGAGAGATAGGAGTGATATTAAAGGATGTTTGGAGCACAATGGGAGCTCATAGAGGGGATTTAATCTAGTCTAGGGAGTCATACTTCACCACTTTAGGTAGTCCATCATTAAGCTGAGACTTTCTGAATGAGGGGGGTAGGATGCCTTATTGTCTTATACATTCTTTTTAAGAGATCAGTACATTATTTAGGTAAGAAACAGTCTTCTTCATAAAGATATAAAGATAAATTTTTACCCCAGAATAGTCTGTAACCTTTAGTTACTGTTAGTAACTTACTTAAATATTTGAGCTCTATGGCTTTCATAATTATAACTTGTCACTTAGACAAAACAGTCAAATTGATTTCATATGTGTTTTAGGGACCTAGCTCTTTTCCCATACCTTTACTTTCACCCAATCTGATTTTTGCCTTTTCCCTGATAAACCCATAATCATTGGGAAATGGTAGGTTATTTCATGACAATAACTCTTATAGAAAGAATTTAAAGGCTAAGGGAGGAATAAGACTAGAGCCTTGAAGAAGTCTGATTTTGGATAATAAGTGACCTGAGACTTCTTGGGTATAACAGAACTAAGCCCTTACATGTTCCAGGATTTTAGGTCTTCTTAACATTTTTTTCAGTTGACATTTCCATTAGCACTTCATCCTGAGGGAAGTGAGTATATAAACTGGCTCGTTCTGTGTGGCTTTCACTGTTTGAAGCTGCTGTGCTAGGAGTGACTGGCTTTCTTAATCCAATTTTTCTGAACTCTAAGGTTACAACTACAGTTTGCCTCCTTCCTAGTACCTATCCATCAGGAAGAAGCATCACTGGTTTAGACCTAAAAGACTGAGCTCCCCTTTCCCTAAGTAGTCATTGCTGTTAACCCACAGTATCAAGTCACTGGCCACTCTTGACTTCAGTCTCACCCCATTGGTTACACACTGTCAACAACTTCAAGAAATGCACTAGATGTTATGGAATCTTTCTTCACCTTCTAGTGCTAATACAAGCTTTTATTTGTTTTCAACTCTGGTCACCTAAGTGAGGTTGTGTTAGGGGTGGGGAAAGAGTTTCACCCCTGATCCCTTCTTCCACCAGAACCTCAGAAGGTTAGTTTGGGATCAATGTACAAGTAAAGTTCAGTTTGACATGTTCTTTTTCTGTTTTGTACATGCCTGCTGGGACCTTTTAAAGAGCTTTGAGTAAATTTAACCATTCATCCATACAAAAGTACAAAGGATCAATTCTCCTCTTTCCCATCTACAATGGTACAGTTAGGGAAGTAGAGAATGCACTTAACCCCATCTAAACTTCTGGCCCCCACTCTGTGGGCATGCTTTCAAATATTACTGTACTGCCCTTACTCTCCAAGCACACAGCCTGCTGGTGCAATCAATTTCTGGGAGCATGATTGACCTATTTTTCTCTGCCATTCAGACTTCCCCTACGCAGACATATCTCTAACCCTTGGCATACAAATTCTCTAAAATAGACAAATCCAGATACTTCCTAAATGGCTAGGTTCAATGTAAAATGGGGAAAGTTCTCCCTTAAGAATCATTAAATAGGGGAGGTGGGAAAAACACGGATGTTACTACTATGATACCAGATCCACAGTGAACATTAATGTCTATTTGGATCTTGCAGGCTTCAGTCTAGTGGCCTCCAGGTTACACTGCATTTCAAGGTTCAGATTCAGCTTTGGCTGCCCTTTTATCCCCCTGTATCCTATTTCAGAGGAGAAAAGAGGTTTCGTTTTTATAAGAGAAGATAAAAACTTAAGCAAAATGAAGACATAACAGTGTTCATTGTGTTTCCTTCTTTCCCTACTTTCTGAAAACTCAATATGCAATAGGCAGACTCAGATGAAGATTATTAGCAGAAAGGCAGTTTTCTTAGAGCGTGCTCTCAGGATTCTCAGCTGCAGAATGAAGGGGAATCAAGCAGAACTGAGCAGAGGGAGAAGTCAAGTGTCAGTGCTATCTGGATAGAACACCTCAGCCAACACTGTAGGAAGATCTAAAGATAAAATTATCTCTCAGAGCTGCCCACAGCTAGAAAAAGACAGCCAGACTTTTATAGTCCTGGGACAATCATTTATTGGATGCAGTCCATCCAAGAAGGAAGCATGGCTTTGCACAAGGTTGTTCTCTGACACTTAGGAAGTCCCAGAGAAGGCTGGTAGCTGAGGGCTGTACGCCCACAGCACTCAGAGTAGCTTGGGGAATCAGTCCTTCATTCTTGAATGAGGAAGTGGGTAGCATATCATAGTAGCTACCATATTGCCTAATGTATACCTGTGGAGAAGTTGTTTTCAAGTCTCTAAACTTCAAACTTGTAGTCTGAGACAAGTGCATCACGTCCATATGTGAACTGAAATACTTGTAAATATTACTAACTAAAAAGAAATTGTCTTTTAAGCTCAGCTGAGGCTATAATCCTTTTTATTCATATATGCCTTTAAACAAAGAAAGAACATTGTGATCCAAATCTATCTATTCAAAACATAAAATAATTGAGTGGTTATTGAAAGTAATCATCTTCTGAGAAACTCGGTGACCTTTAGGACTGACCTCTTTAAAACTATTCATAATTAGAGGAGATCTGGCAAAGAGAGATACTGCTTCCCTATGGATTACCATGATAATGTGGTTAAGCTATCTTCTTTGTAACTAGTATAGAGTAGTGGGAATAAAATAACAATATGGACATGCTTACCTATTAACAATATTGAAGTGTAAAATGAGTACATTAGGGCAGACCATTTGAGGAAAGTCTTCAAAAGCAAGATTCTTAACAAGGTTCTGGGAGATATATAGAATCCATTGGAAGATAGGTAGAATACTACTACAAGCAAAGGCAAAGCTCAAAATGCTCAGAGTATTCTGGGAAATCAATATAGCTGTATGGCTATAACTACTCATGAAGTAGAAACAGGAAGAACCTGGGATCAGATGGTCATCTCCTCTGTCCTCCAAACAAAATGATACCAAAGGCTTAAGAGGAATACTTATTTGATAAAACAGTGTCCTACAAAAGCTAACTGAACACAGTGTGGTATAAAATAAATGTGGGAATGGAACAAATTAATAAGTATATAATGTCCAGGCCCGAGGAAATGGCCACATTAGTAACAATGAGGACAGAAGGAGAAGATAGTATAACCTGTGAGGAATATCAGTCTTTTTTATCTCTGTTAAGACCTTTAAAAACACAACAAAATAAATCTAACAATTATATTCTTTAGTATAATATAGACTTCGGTATTAGGGCAGTCCATATGATGAAACTTTTCAAATGCTACTAGCTTATTTGCACTTCTTAGCCTATTTCTCCAGAGCTGTAGTTTGATAATCTATGGAATGAAGCCATGTATATAAGACAGAACTTTTCATCAGCACCCAGGACTTACCATAGTATTGACAGAAGAGAAACACCTGCAGCTCTGCTTCTTGCATTTCTACAATTTCCTATAGAAAGGAAAAATATTTTCTGAAAGTTAAAGGGTCAGCAGTGTTATAACCTAAAATAGATTTATTGAGGATTATCAATACATATTGATTAATAGAACCACTGGATAGTTTAGTCCATGCATACTCATAGTGATGACATTCCAAAGACTCCTGAAGACTAAACAGGGTCTTACACCATCTCACAACAAATAATTGATCTCTGAGAATTAAAGACTTGGATATTCTAGAATATTGGTCTCCTATCAATTCCAGTCAGCTAGAATATCACTTTAAAAGCCAGAATAAAACTATAAGAGAGACTTTTTGATTATCACCGTCTAGTAAAATCAACTTCCTTGTATATTTAGTTCCTGGCTTAGCTCTACTCATGTGGTATAAAAGAAAAGGTACTGCTCTCCAAAGCAGAGCACTATTTTCCCATTCTCCCACTTTGTCTTCATGAATTATGTTCTTAAACAGGCTGAATGAACTTTCTAGGCTTCAACTATCTGATCTCTAAGACTATCTATTTATCTGTCATAATATCTATACTAAATTGAATGAGATTACAAATTATTTTTCATTAGACAACATATAATTTAAAGTATCAGGTTTTAGGGACACCTGGGTGGCTCAGTTGGTTAAGCGTGAGGTTTGGCTCAGGTCATGATCTCAGGGTTGGTGGGTTTGAGGTCCCATGTCAGGCTCTGTGCTGACAGCTCAGAGCTGGGAGCCTGCTTTGGATTCTGTGTTTCCTTCTCTCTCTGCCCCTCCTCCACTCATGCTCGCTCTCTCTCAAAAATATTAAAAATTAAAAAAACTATCAGGTTTTATGACAAGATCACTAAATAGAAAAATGTTTTAGATTCAGTTTTCCTGAAGGAAGAGACTAAGAGGAGAAAAATAGTAACTTTACAGTGGAGACACCTGACAAACACTATCTCAGCTAGGTAATCAAGGTCAACACCAACAATGGTAAATCACGATGGTAGTGTATACCCTTTAGATGATGTGATGAAAATGGCACTTTACTTTTGTCATCTTCCTCCCCCAAACCTATAGCCTCAATCTAATCATGAGTTAAACATATGACAATTCTCAACTGATAGCCATTGTACAGAATATCTGACCAGTACTCCTCAAAACTATTAAAGTAACCAAAAACAAGGAAATTCTGAGAAATTGCCATAGCCAAGAGAAGCCTAAGGAAGCATGACAGCTAAATGCAATGTTGTATCCTTGATGGGATTCTGCAACAACAACAACAAAAAAGACAAGAAGGAAAAGGAAAGGAAGAAACAAAGGAAGGAGGGAAGGGAAGGGAAAGGAAAGGAAGGGAAGAAGACAGACATTAGGTAAAAACTAAGGAAATTTGAATAAAATATAGACTTTAATTGATTATAATATATTAAAGTCTGTTCATTAATATTAACAAAGGTACCATACTAAATGTAAAATATTAATAATAGGGAAAACTGGGTACAGTACATAATGGGAGCATTCTGTAATATCTCCAATTTTTCTGTAAATCTAAAACTGTTGTAAAGAGTAGTTTACTTAAAAACAAAGTAAAGGAGTTCCTTACATAAAATCTCAAATTCTTGGTTTAGAGCTCTACTAAATACCCTAGGAAGAAAATCCCCAGTTACATGGAGCATCTCTTGTACATCACTTCAGATTCCTTCAAATTCTTTAGCATCATGTCTCATTCCAGTCTCTGTACCAGTTTCATGAAGGCGTCTACAACTTTTGCAAGTTTTCTGCATTGTGTGAGTCCCCTCTCCTTTCCCTCCTCAGGATTCTTTGATATCACAATATGGGACATCAAAGGGAATCCACTCAGAAAGCACACAGGGGACAGCTTATGGCAGCAATCCTGACAGGCTCTTGGGATTGGCTGCAGCTGTCCTTGTCAGTACATTGACTCCCAAGTCATGGATGAGACATCCTGTGTCCATAAATTCTCCCTCATTCAGCCTTTATTTTTTCCTTCTTTTATCTAAGTCCCTCAAGATACTCTTCTGCCTGAGCTTTCCTGGCTCCTAAAGTATACATTAGCTAGGTCTTTCAATTCCTTTGGCATGTGAACTGTTTCCTCCTTGACACAGGGATAGTACTTCCAATGTTCAGAATGTGCTGAGGTCTAGCCCTGGTTATTGTCCTGGAGGCCTAAATAGGTGTTTGAGAATAACAAGTATCATCACATGTAAGGCACCTACCTCAAAAGGGCCTTGCCTGGTCTCCAGGCAAAAGTAGACTCTTCTCTTTTCTTCAGGCTAAAAGGGTATGCTGTCCTTTGGCAAAGAGGAAGAGAATACTTTTCCCTCTTGGTGGGTACAAAGGAATCTAAGTTACCTTAGTTTGGATCTCCCTAAACATAGATTAGAAGCAAAGTCTTGTGTTTCCTGGGATAACTTCCCAAATAAAGTACCTGCTCCCAATAAAGAAGTGGGGAAAGTGAGATAGGGAAAAGACAGAAAGGGGAGAAAATGCGATGTAGAGTACATTACTGACTGTTCCACCACTCTGAGAACCCAGGGCTCCCTCCTGCTTTAGGGACTCTTGTAGAGTATGCGGTTGTCCGCCAAGAGGGAAGAAAAGCTGGAGTATTTATCTACCAACTACCATTTTTCACTGGTTAAAGATCTTCCCAGGGCCCTTTTACCCCAGCATTTCTGAGCTGCTCCACACATGTATTTAGGAAACCCCCAAGGCACTAGAGAAGGCCCGGAGGCAGAGAAGCAGAGAGGGACAGGTATTGGAATGATAAACTATCAGTATGCACAGGAAAAGCCCACCAATTTAGAGTTTGAGATTAGGGGGCAGGGCTTTAACAGCATCTGCCATTCCAAAAGTCTTAGACTTCTCAGGATTGTCTGTTCCAAAGTCCCCATCTCAGGTCTCAGGGACCTAATCTTTAAGTATCATATCCTAAGATAGGGGACTTATATACTACTACTTTATTGGAGAGGGTGATCTTAGAGAACAGGACTGGGTGAAAGTATAGAAGAAAAACCCAATATTAACACATGACTGATCGCTCAAGTGCATGAAGTTTTCCCCAAACGCCAAGTAAAATGTATCTAAGGACCTTCCATGGATAAAGGGAGAAAGCAGAGCCAGTAGTTAAACATTTGGCCAATGGAAATGAGCAAAGTTTTGCCGTTCAAGGTGTTAATTGTCTATAATTCCAGGATGAATATATGAGGGCCACAAGAATTGTCTAGTGTAGAAGGCGAAAGCTTTGTGGCACAGGTAAGATGCTGTCAGACTGCATCTGTGTAAAGTTGATTATAGTCCACACAAAGCTAGTTGTTACAGTACAGATGATTAAAAAAAAAAAAGGGGGGGGGCGCCGGGGTGGCTTAGTCGGTTAAGCGTCCGACTTTCGCTTAGGTGATGATCTCGCGGTTCGTGGGTTCGAGCCCCGCGTGTGGCTCTGTGCTGACTGCCAGCTCAGAGCCTGGAGCCTATTTCAGAGTCTGTATCTCCCTCTCTCTCTGACCCCCCTGCTCACGCTGTCTCTCTCTCTCTCTCTCCCTCCCTCCTAGAAATAAATAAAAATATTTAAAAAAAAAAAAAGAGGCTGAGAGTATGGGAAGTGGTACATAAGTGATGTTTGAGCAAGAGGCTAACAATATAGAACTAAAATATCGGCAATAGTATGGAAAGTGAAGGAGGTGATCCATTAGATTACTTTCCATCTTTATCTTCCTCCTGACCAATACAAAGTGTACAGATCAATCTTCCTCTAAGTCAATACTCATGTTAACACATAAAGGTGAGAACTAAAATACTAGATATAGAATCAATAAATCCTGACTCAGAAAAAGGACAAGTGGAATAGAGGATTCAATCAATCCAAGAAGTCAAGAAAAGAGTTAGAGGAGACAAAGGTTAAGAAAAAATGAAGACAGTGGAATTATCAAATGTAATGATTAAACATATCTTTAAAAGACAGATCATCTGGGATGCCATCCAAGACAGTAGCACAGGAAGATTCTGAACTCACCCCTTCCCATGGAAACACCAAATATACAGCTTCATATGGACCAATTCCCTCTGAAAAATATCTGAAAACTATCTGAACATCTCCTCCCCAACAAAGAATAAAAAGACCAAACTAGGAAAAACAGGAGAGGCAGAGATGCAATGTCACCAAAACCCTCCACCACTAGCACACAACCCACAATCAGGAGGGATCTCATAAATATGGAGTGTCTTCCCGAGGAAGGGTACAAGCCCTGCATCAGGCATCACAACACTTGGGACCTGCAGCAGAGACATGAGTCCCCAAAATGGAGCCAATGGGCTTAAATCCAGGAAGCCCAAAGTGCTGTGGGAAATGGAAAATCTGATCATAAAGGGCTCACACACAGACCCCTTTACCCCAGGACCTAGCATAAAAGCAGCCATTTGAAAAGTGCATAGATGATACAGGGAAGAGATTCACTGGCTAAATTGAAAGTATCCACTTAAGGTGCCCAGGTCTACTGAAACTTTCCCAGGGACATAGGCACTGGTAGGTGACCTTTTTGAACTCTCACTCCACATTACTAGTACTGGCACTGGCAGGTGCCATTTTTGCAGTCCTTCTACTTTGTTAGCACCAGAGGACTTGCACCCCCACCCAGCTTTCCTGCAGTTCTGCGAAAGTCAGCAGGTTGAGTCACATTAGCCTGTGGGCTTGCCCTGCCTATCTGCTCTCCCAGGACCCAGTTTCAGCTGGTCGGCTCCCCTGGCCATGAGCTATCTTATAGTCCCTTGGCAGCTGGCAGGCTTAGCTTGGCCATGGGCTTCGTAACAGCCCCAGTGAAGCCAGCAAGTGTACATACCCCACAGAGGAGATGCTCCTTGAGTGCCTGGCTCTGGTAGCCACTGGGGACTGTGTTGCAGGACCCAATGAGACAGAAACAATTGGAAAAACTGTTCTTGACATCATTTGTCGATCCATCAGTGATCTGGACCATCCAAGATGGCAGCATAGGAAGATCCTGAATTCACCTCCTCCTGTGGACATACCAAGTCTACAGCTGCATACAGAAGATTCCCTCTGAAAAAGACCTGAAAACCAGCTGAACAACTTTTTCACAACAAACAATAAAAGGGCCACATTGAGACACAGAGGGCCTGAAGCCATAGGACACTGAACTGCAGGAGTTTGGGAGGAAAAGAGACACAGTCCACTAAGAAGACAACCTCATAGGTGCGTGAGTGTGAACTGGGGAAGATAAAAATGGGCTGGGACCCAGAGACGTGGAGGGAGGGGAGAGAACCCCTTTCGTGGGAAGCTGTGGAGAGTCGAGGGGAAGAGAAAGAGCAGCTGAAACTGCTCATAGAACTGTCCCTGAAGAAGAGAAAAACCTCAGCTCGGGATGGAGAGTAATCCTATTTCCAGCTGTGGGGCTGATTTTGGGCTGGGTAACCCAGTCCCAGGCGGTGCAGGAGAAACTGCTCCACTATTCTCGGGGCTTGATCTCTGGCTGGAAAGCGGCCTGGCCTGTGGGATTATATTTTGGGCGGTATCAATAAAGCATGTGGACTGGAAAGGAGGGGGGGCTTGGGACATAGAACACAGCCCACCTTGGCTACTCCTGTGGCACAGGGAGATGGGACCCAAAAGAGTGATTTGAAATGCTTGGTTTGAGAAGGGACTGGGGCACCGCCATTTTTCTCCCCACAACCACCAAGGTGGGACCTCAGGGAGTGGCCCATGGGACGCAGTGGAGGCTAAGACCTGCCTACACCAAACCATGCTCATCCCCGCTAGAGAGCTGCTGTTTTCTTACTGGAGCCCAGGGCAAGACCAACATGGATGCACTGCCGTGATTAATTCTAGATCAACTCTTTCTATTCAGATATATTTTCCCTTGTCTCATTTGTACTCCTTTCCTCTGCTGGACTGGGCACTCTGGTCATTGCTTTGCTTAAACAGTCACGTTTAATCCATTCTCTAGATGTATATTCTATGCCTCCACCGCTATCTCTCTCTCTCTCTCTCTCTCTCTCTCTCTCTCTCTCTCCCTCTCTCTCTCGGGAATAATCAGACTATATAGTTAGAGTCTCTGAGTAACAGTATCTTCATTTCTTTCTCCTCACCTCCTACCATATTCTCCTCTTTCTCTGAATTAAGCCTCTAAGTCTCTCTGCCTGGTCATTGTCCAGTTTTGCTTTCTCCCCGCCCCTGTCATTTCTCGCTTTGTATATGCTCTTTCATCAGTGCTGCATACACCCTGCTCTTTATTTGCAGCTGGGAATTCTGGTTTTATGCTTTTAGACTGTCCTTTGTCTTTTGAGGTTTTTTTTCTTTTTTCTTTTCTTTTTTATTTCTTTTTATGTTTTTCTTTTTCCCTTTCGGTTTGCTAGTTTGTTGGATTCGTCTGTGCTTTTGCATGCCCTTGTTCCCTGTGTGTTTGTCTGTCTGTTTTCTTTCCAGGGCTACCTCAAGAAACAAGCCAAAGTACACATGGTGGAGAGTCCCAAATACCACTACGAGTAGGGATATAAAATAACTGAAGTCTCAACAAGAGAGACCAAGAGACATCATTCAAAGAACACTTCCTGAATGGAGAGGCCCTGGTCAGTCAATGAGCCTTCTTTAATACAGCAGTACGCACAGGTGCAGAGTGCATAACAAGCTTTTAAAACTAACAAGAGACAGAAAGCTAGCCAAAATGATGAAACAGAAGAACTCAACTCTAAACAAATTCCAGGAAGAAATGACAGCTAAAGAACTGCTCAAAAAAAGATATAAGCAACATTATTGAAATAGAACTTAGAAAAATAGTCACAAAATTAATCCCTGGGCTTGAAAAAAGCAAGGAGGACATCAGAGAAGCTATAGCTACAAAGACTATGGAGCTTAAAAATAGTTGTAACTAATTAAAAAATGCTATAAATGAGGAGCCTAATAAAATGGACGCATCCAATACACGGACTGAAGAGAAAGAGAGGACAATAGATGAATTAGAAGATGCAATTATAAGGGGCGCCTGGGAGCTCAGTTGGGTAAGCATCCGACATCAGCTCAGGTCATGATCTCACGGTTCATGAGTTCAAGCCCCGTGTCGGGCTCTGTGCTCACAGCTACCTCAGAGCTTGGTACCTGTTTCAGATTCTGTATCTCTCTCTCTCTCTGACCCTCCCCTATTCATGCCATCTCCCTCTCTCAGAAAGAAATAAAACATTAAAAAAAATTTTTTTAAAGAAGACACAATTATAGAAAAAGACGAAGCTGAGAAAAAGAGAGATAAACTGATCCAGGATACAGGAACACAAAAGGAGAGTTAGACAATTGAGTGATAAAATCAAATGGACCATATCCATATCACAGGAATTCCAGAAGAGGAAGAAAGAGGGAAAGGCACTGAAGGAGTCCTTGAACAAATTGTAGCTGAGAATTTCCCCAATTTGGGGAAGGAAACAGACATTGAAATCCAAGAGGCACAGAGAACTCTCCCTAGATGTAACTTGAATCGATCTTCTGCACGACATATCATAGGGAAACTGGCAAAACATAAGGACAAAGAGAATTCTGAGAGCAGATAGGGATAAAAGGGCCCTGACATACAAAGGGAGACCAATCAGAGTGGTTACAGACCTATCTACTGAAACTTGGCAGACCAGAAAGAAATGGCAGGACATCTTCGATGTGATGAACAGAAAAAAATATGCAGCAAAGAATCCTCTATCCAGCAAGCCTGTCATTTAGAAAAGAGGAGAAATAAAAGTCTTCCCAAAGAAATAAAAATTGAAAGAATTGATCAACACTAAACCAGCCCTACAAGAAATCCTAAGGGGCACTCTAAGAGGATATGTTGCAAGGAACGCAAGTTACCAGAAACACCACCACAAGGGTGAATCCTACAAAGAACATAGTGACTCTAAACGCATATTTTTCAATAATAACACTGAATGTAAATGGACTAAATGCTCTAATCAAAAGACATAGGGTAGAAGAATGGATTTTAAAAAAACTACAAAATCCATCTATTTGTTTTCTATAAGAGACTAATTTTAGACCTGAGGACACCATTATAGTGAAAGTAAGGGGATGGAGAAGTATCTATCATGCTGATGGTAGTCAAAAGAAAGCTGGAGTAGCTATACTTATATTAGACAAACTGGACTTTATGGTAAAGACAGTAACAAGGGATGAAGCAGGGCATTATATAATAATTGCAGGGTCTATCCATCAGCAAGAGCTAACAATTATAAATATTTATGAACAGAATTCAGAAGCACCCATACATAAAACAATCACAAACAGATACAATCTATTGGATAAGAATGTGCTAATAGCAGGTGACTTTAATGCTCTACTTACAACAATGAATAGATCAACTAGACAGAAAATCACGAAAGAAACAATGGACTTGAATGACACATTGGACCAGATGGATTTGACAGCTATATTTAGAACTCTACATTGTGAGGCCATCGAATCCACTTTCTTCTCAAGTGCACATGGCACATCTCTAAGATAGATCACACACTGGCTCATAAAGCAACCCTCAGTATTAAAGAATTGAGATCATACCATGCACACTTTCAGATCACAATGCTGTGAAACTTGAAATCAATCACAGGAAAAAGTCTGGAAAACCTTCAAAAACAAGAAGGTTAAAAAACATCCTACTAAAGAATGAATGGGCCAATCGAGCAATTAGAGAAGAAATTTAAAAATACACGGAAACAAATGGAATGAAAATACAATCCAAACTCTATGGGATGCAGCAAAGGCATTCCTAAGAGGAAAGGACATTGCACTCCAGACCTATTTCAACAAATTAGAAAAAGCACAAGTACAAAATCTAACAGCCCACCTAAAGGAACTAGGAGACCAACATTAGCACCCTAAACCCAAGAGGAGAAGAGAAATAATAAAAATCAGGGCAGAAATAAACAATATAGAATGCCAGAAAACAGTTGAACAGATCAATGAAACCAAGAGTTGGTTTTTAGAAAAGATAAAAAAAATTGATAAACCTCTAGCCAGGCTTCTCAAAAAGAAAAAGACACAGAAGCATGAATGAAAATAGATTTATTACAACCAATACCTCAGAAAAACAAGCAATCATCAGGGAATACTATGAGAAATTATATGCCAACAAACTGGATAACTTGGAAGAAATGGACAAATTCCTAAACACACACTCACTACCAAAATTCATACGGGAGGAGACAAAAAATCTGAACAGACCCATAACTAGTGAAGAAATTGAATCAGTTATCAAAAATCTCCCAACCAATAAGAGCCCTGGGCCAGATGGCTTCCCTGAGGAATTCTACCACACATTTAAAACAAAATGAATATCCATTCTTCTCAAGCTATTCCAAAAGATAGAAATGGAAGGAAAACTTCCAGACTCATTCTATGAAGCCACCATCACTATGATTCCCAAGCCAGACAGAGACCCAGCAAAAAAAGAGAACTACAGGCCAATATCCTTAATGAATAAAAAAGCAAAAATCCTCAACAAGATCCTTGCAACTCGAATCCAACAGCACATAAAAAGAATTATTCACGATGATCAAGTGGGATTCATTCCTGTGCTACAGGGCTGATGTTCAATATTCGCAAATCAATCAATGTGATACATCACAGTAACAAAAGAAAAGATAAAAACCATATGATCCTGTCGATAGATGCAGAAAAGGCATTTGACAAAATATAGCATCCCTTCTTAATAAAGACCCTCGAGAAAGTCGGGATAGAGGGAACTTACCTTATCGTCATAAAAGCCATCTATGGAAGCGCTCAGCTAACATCATCTGCAATGGGGAAAAACTGAGAGCTTTCTCCCTGAGATCAGGAAAACGACAGGGATGTCCACTCTCACCACTGTTGTTTAACATAGTGCTGGAAGTCCTAGCATCAGCAAACAACAAAAGGAAACAAAAGACATCAGAATTGGCAAAGAAGAAGTCAAACTTACACTTTTCACAGGCGACATGAGACTCCACCAGAAGCCTACTAGAACTGATCCATGAATTCAGCAAAGTTGCAGAGTAAAAACTCAATGCACAGAAAAAGGTTACATTTTTAGACACCAATACTGAAGCAACAGAAAGAGAAATCAAGAAACTGATCCCATTCACAATTGCACAAAAAACCATAAAATACCTAGGAATAAACCTAACCAAAGATATAAGAGATCTGTTTGAGGAAAACTATAGAAAACTTATGAAGGAAATTGAAGAAGACACAAAGATATGGAAAAATATTCTATGTTCATGGATCAGAAGAATAAATATTATTAAACTCTCACTACTGCCCAAAGCTATCTACACATTCAATGCAATCTCAATCAACATTTCCCCAAGCATTCTTCTCAGAGCTAGAACAAACTATCCTAAAATTTGTGTGGTACCACAAAAGACCCCGAATAGCCAAAGTAATATTGAAGAAGAAAACAAAACGAGAAGCATCACAATACCAGACTTTAGCCTCTACTACAAAGCTGTAATCATCAAGACACTACAGTATTGGCACAAAAACAGACACATAGACCAATGGAATAGAATAGAGAACTCAGAATAGAACGCACAAATGTGTGGCCAACTAATCTTTGAGAAAGCGGGAAAGAGTAACCAATGGGAAAAGACAGCCTCTTTAACAGATGGTGCTGGGAGAACTGGACATCAACATGCAGAAGAATGAAACTAGATCATTTTCTCACACAACACACAAAAATAAACTCAAAATGGGTAAAGGACCTGAATGTGAGACAGGAAACCATCAAATCCCTAGAGGAGGAAGAAAGAAACAACCTCCTTGACCTCAACCGCAGCAATTTCTTCCTTGACACATCCCCAAAGACAAGGGAATGAAGAGCAACAATGAACTATTGGGACCTCATCAAGATTAAAAGCTTCTGCATGGCAAAGAAACAACCCATATAACTAATAGGCAACTGACGAATGGGAAATGATAGTCGCGAATGACATATCAGATAAAGGGCTAGTATCCAAAATCTATAAGGAACTCCCCAAGCTCTATACTCGAAAAACAAATAATCCAGTGAAGAAACGGACAGAGGACACTTCTCCAAAGAGGACATTCAGATGGCCAACAGACACATGAAATGATGCTCAGCATCCCTCATCATCAGGGAAATGCAGATCAAAACCACACTGAGATACCACCTCACGCCAGTCAGAGTGGCTAAAATAAGCAAATCAGGAGACTCTAGATGCTGGTGAGGATGTGGAGAAATGGGCACCTTCCCTACATGGTTGGTGGGAATGTAAACTGGTGCAGCCCCTCTAGAAAACAGTGTGGAGGTTCCTCAAAAATTAACAGTAGAACTCCCCTATGGCCCAGCAATAGCACTGCTAGGAATTTACCCAAGGGATACAGGAGTGCTGATACAGAGGGCCACATGTACCCCAATGTTCATAACAGCACTCTCAACAATACCCAAAACATGGAAAGAGCCTAAGTGTCCATCAACTGATGAATGGATCAAGAAGATTGGTATATTTATACAATAGAATACTACTTAGCAATGAGAAAGAATGAAATCTGGCCATGTGTAGCAACATGGATGGAACTTGAGGGTGTTATGCTGAGCGAAATAAGTCAGGCAGAGAAGGACAGATACCATGTTTTCACATATAGGTGAAATAGATGGATTTCATTCATAGGTGAATTAGGAGGAACTTAATGGAGGACAATAGGGGAGGAGAAGGGGAAAAATAGTTGGGGAGAGTGAGGGAGGCAAACCATGAGAGACTGTTGAATACTGAGAAGAAACAGGGTTGATGGGGGTGGGGGAGAAGGGAAGGGTAGTGATGAGCATGGAGGAGGGCACTTGTTGGAATGAGCACTGGGTGTTATATGGAAACCAACTGGACAATAAACTACGAAAGAACAAAAAGAAAGAAAAACAGTTCTTGATAGACTACCACCTGGGCACAGACAGCAGACAAAAACACACTCCCCAATCATCCTGTAAAAGAAAACATATACTAGTCTGGGAGTTTCATTCTGAGAGACATGCTCAGAGAGCATTGGCCAGGGGATGCCATCATTGCACACTCCCTCTACAACTTTCTGGTATTTCCCATGAAGGAACTTATATGCTCCTCTGGAGCCCTGACCTTTGCAACTGTCACCAAAGGGAGACCCCCCAATTGCCTTATTTGGAGACCAACAAGGGTTATAACAGTAGCCACACAGGACTATATATATTTGCACAGTTTAAAAGCTGTTGCTTGAGGATCTGGCTTCCAATCAGTCTGAAAATCAATGCTGACTGAGATTTCCCCTTTGGAACACTGACATCTTGCCATAGCCTGAATGACTGGGACTTTTCAAGAATAAATCAGAGTACTTAGACGATCATAAAGGTCTAAAAGACAACCAAGAGGTAGTGCAAGGTTGAATGATAAGGCTTATCCCCTATACATGTTCACTCCTTTAAGACTGGGAGAGGTAGCTGTTATGCTAAATACATAGATAAAGATACAAAAGACAAACAATGAGAAGACAGAGTGAAGTGTCCCAAACAAGATAATAAATGAAATCTTCTGAAGAGAAAAATCTTTAGTGAAATGTAGATAAGTAATTTACCTGGTAAAGAATTCTTAGTAATAATCATAAAGTTGCTCACCAAACTCCAGAAAAGTTTAAAAAGGTTAAAACTCAGCAAAGGTTAAAAAAAAAATACAAAAAAACGCCAAATAGATGTCACAGAGGTGAAGAATACTGTATTCGAAATGAAAAAATACATCTGAGGGTCTCAACAGTATACTAGATAAAACAGACAAACAAACAAAGAATACCAGTGATATTGAAGACAGAGCAATGGACCTAACTCAAACAGAGCAGCAAGAAGAAAACACAATTTTGCAAAGTTAAGGTAACTTAAGGGACCCAGAAGATGACTTTGAGCCAAATAATATTCATATTAGAGGGGTTCCAGGAAAAGGAGAGAGAAAATGGCAGAAAACTTATTTGAGAAATAGAGGCTGAACTTTCCCTAACCTGGAGAAGGAAGCAGACATCCAGACCCAGGAAGCACAGAGAGTCCCAAATAATATGTACCAATTGAAAGAGATCCACAGCAAGACATATTATGATTAAAACAAGAGAAAAAGAAAATACTTTAAAAGCAGCATGAGAAAAACCCATTACATATAATGGAACCCTGATTAGACTACTGCTGATTATTCAGCAGAAAATCTGCAGGCCAGAAGGGAATGAAATTATATATTCAAAGTGGTAAAAGGAAAAAAACCTGCAACCAAGATACCTACCCAGCAAGGTTATCATTCACAATTGAAAAGGAGATGAAGAATTTTCCACAGAAGCAAAAGGTAAAGCTATATATTACCAATAAACCAGCCTTATAAAAAATGTTAAAGGGACGTCTTTGAGCTGAAAAGAAAAGGCACTAACTAGTAACAAGTAAACATAGGAGAGTAAAAAAATCTCACTGGTAAAGGCAAATGTGTAGTAAAAGTAGTGTATTAACCACATATAAACCTAGGATGAAGATGTTAAGGCAAAAGTAGTAAAATAAACTACAACTACACTAATTAAGGGATACACTCAATGAAACGACTGAGAATATGACATCAACAACAAACAAAAAAAAAATACAAGGAGTGGAGTAAAATGTAGCTTTTAGAATGCAGCCAAATTTAAGTTGCTATCAAATTAAAATACACTGTAATATATCTAAGCTGTTGTATGTGAACTCCATGGTCACCACAGTGCAGGAACCTATATAATATACATAAAAGAAAAAGAGAAAATTACCTAAACATACACTGAAGAAAATCATCAAACCACAAGGGTAGAGACCAACATAAGAAGAAACAGAGAGAAGCTACAAAAGCTATCAAAATGGCACATGGTAAATCCCAGTCAATAACTACTTTAAACGTAAAAGGAATAAATTCTCCAAAGACATACAGTGGCTGACTGGATAAAAAGCAAGGCACAGATGTAAGCTGCCTACAAGAGACTCATTTTAAATCTAAGGACACACACAGACTGAAAATAAAGGAATGGAAAAAGATACTCTATGCAAATGGAAACTGAAAGAAGGTTGGTATTGTTATATAAGGCAAAATGCTTTAAAACAAATTGTAATGAAACACAGAGAACATATATAAGCTGCCTACAAGAGACTCATTTTAAATCTAAGGACACACACAGACTGAAAATAAAGGAATGGAAAAAGATACTCCATGCAAATGGAAACTGAAAGAAGGTTGGTATTGTTATATAAGGCAAAATACTTTAAAACAAATTGTAATGAAACATAGAGAAGAGCATTACATAATGAAAAATGGGTCATCTATACGATGGAATACTACACGGCAATGAGAAAGAATGAAATCTGGCCATGGGTAGCAACGTGGATAGAACTTAAGGGTGTTATGCTGAGCGAAATAAGTCAGGCAGAGAAGGACAGATACCATATGTTTGCATGTATAGGAGGATTAGGAGGAACTTAACGGAGGACCAAGGGGGAGAAGAAGGGGGAAAATAGTGGGGGAGAGGGAGGCAGGCAAACCATGAGAGACTCTTGAATGCCGAGAACAAACCGCGGGCCGATGGGGTCGGAGGGGAAAGGTTATGATGGGCATGGAGGAGGGCACTTGTGATTATGAGCACTGGGTGTTATATGGAAACCAGGCTGGCAATAAACTACATAAAAAGACACAAACTTACTTCCTAAAACCCCACTTCCAAAAAAGTCCAGTGCCAGATGCCTTCACAGGTAAATTCCACAAAGCATTCAAAGAAGATTTAATACCAGTCTTTCTCAAACTCTTTCAAAAGATTTCACAGGAGGAAATACTTCCAAACCCATTTTATGAGGCCACCATGACCTTAATACAAAAAAACAGCACAAAAAAGATAATTACAGAGATTCTCAAAAGAAGAGAATATAATAATACGTTAAAAGAATCACACACCATCATCAAATTGGATTTATTATAGAAATGCAAGGATAGTTCAAAATCCTTAAATCAGTCAACATGACACACCACATTAAATGAAGGATAAAAATCATATGATTATCTAAATGGATGCAGAAAAATCATTTGACCAAATATGACATCCATTTATGATAAAAGTCTCAACAAAGTGGGATAGAGAAAATGTACCTCAACATAATAAAGACTATATATGACAATCGAACACTTAATATCATTCTCAACCATGAAACACTGAAATCTTTTTCTCTAACATCAGAAACAAGAGAAGGATGCCTACACACCAGTTTTTATATAACAGAGTACTGGAAATACTGTCCACAGTGATTAGACCAGAAAAAGAAATGAAAAAACAAAACTTTGGGTAAAAAATAATAAAATGGTCACTATTTGCATATAAGTTGAAACTATATATATATAAAAAAAAAAAACCCTAAGGACTCCACACAAAAACTATTAGAACTAATAAATGAATTTAGTCAAGTCGCAGGACATAAAATCACCATACAGAAATCTGTTCCATTTCTATAAAATAATAACAAACTATCAAAAAGAGAAATGTAGAAAACAATACCATTAATAATAGCATAAAAAAAAAATCCAATACCTAGGAATAAATTTAACCTAAGAGGTGAAATACCTCTATGCTGAAAACTATGAGACTGATGACAACACAAATAGGTAGATATTCTGAATCCATGGATTGGAAGAATTAATATTGTTAAAATGTCATACAACCCAAAGCAATTTGCAGACTTGATGCCTCCCTATCAAAATTCCAATGGCATTTTTCACAGAACTAGAAGAAATAATTCTAAAATTTCTATAGAAACAGAAGAGACTCTAGATAACCTCAGAAATCTTGGGAAAAATGAAAGGCACAAAGTTGTAGGTACTAGGTTCCCTGGTTTCAAGCTATACTATAAAGCTATAGTAATCAAAACAGTATGGTACTGGCATTAAAAACAGACACATAAATCAATGGAACATAATATAGAACCCAGAAATAAACGAACGCACATATGGTCAACTAATATGTGACAAGGGAGCCAAGAATATACAACAGACAAAGGACAGTCTCTTCAGTAAACAGTAATGGAAAAAAATGGATAGCCGCACATAAAAGGGAATTAGATCACTATCTTACACCATACACAAAAATTAGCTCAAAATAGATTAAAGATTTGAATGTAAAACCTGAAGTCATACAACTACTTAGGAAACGTTAGGCAGTAAGTTCCTTGACATCTGTCTTTGCATTGAATCTTTTGGGTGTGACTCCAAAAGCAAAAGGAACAAAATTAAAGACAATAAAGCAAAAATAAAGAATTGGGACCACACCATAAAAAAAGGCTTGTTAACAGCATAGGAAACACTGAAAAAATGAAAAAGCAACCTAATAAATGGGAAAAGATACTTGCAAATCATGTATTTGATGATTTGATGACATAACCAAAGTACATAAAAAACTCAAACAACTCAATTTTAAAAATGGGGAGAAGATCTAAACATTTTTCCAAAAATGACATACGTATGGCCAACAGGCAAATAGAAAGATGTTCATCATTAATTAGCAGGGAAATATGCACTTTTGGTGGGAATATAAATTGGTATAATCACTGTGGAAAACAGTATGGAGATACCTTGCAAAATTAAATATAAAACTATTATATGATCCATCAATTCCACTTCTGGGTAATTATCTGAAGAAAATGAAAACATTAATTTAAAAAGATAATGTGGCACCTGGGTGGCTCAGTTGGTTGAGCATTGGACTCTTGATGTCAATTCACGGTTATGAGACTGAGACCCATGTCTGGCTCCACATTAGGTACGGAGCCTGCTTAATATTCTCTCCCTCTCCCTCCCCCCGTTCTTTCATTTTCCAAATAAAAAAAGATATATGCACTCCTATATTCATTGCAGCATTATTTATAATAGCCACATGGCTACTGTAATGTAGCCACAACAATGTGGCAACAACGTAAGTATCCATTGATAGAAGAATGAATAAGGAAGATATAAGATGTGTGTATATATAAATGGAATATGATTAAGCCATAAAAAAGATGGAATTCTTACCATTTGTGACAACATAGATGGAACTTGACATTATTATGTAAGTTAAGTAAGTCAGAGAAAAGACATACTCATGTGGAATGTGAACAATAAAACATTTCAATGAACAAACGAAACTCATAAATATAAATAAAATATTTGTAGTTGCTTAAGGTTGGAGGTGAATGAAATAAGTGAAGGGGATCATCTGTATGATGACAGATGGGAACTATATTTACTGTGGTGGTCACTTTGTAGTAAATACAAAGATGCAATTATTATGTTGTATACCAGAAATTAACATTATATACCAATATCACCTTGATTTAAAAAAGTAATTAGATACACAAGCCAAATAAAAATAAAAATATAATCTTACCAGCTCCTTAAAAATTGGGTATTGGAGGGTGCTGGGTGGCTCAGTTGAGTGTACAGTTTCGGCTCAGGTCATCATCTCATGGTTCGTGAGTTGGAGCCCCACGTTGGACTCTGTGCCGACATCTCAGAGCCTGGAGCCTGCTTCAGATTCTGTGTCTCCCTTTCTTTTTGCTCCTCTCCTGCTTGTGCTGGTCTCTCTCCTACGAAAATAAATAAACATGCAAAAAAAAATGTTTTTAATTGGTTATTAGTTTATTAGCATCAGTTTGAAAATAAATTAATGGAAGAGATACAGCTATCAAACAGTAAAAAATATATTGTTAATTCAAAATGTTTGTATAAGACAGGGGTGCCTGGGTGGCTCAGTCAGTTGGGTGTCCAACTTCAGCTTAGGTCATGATCTCATGGTTATTGAGTTCGAGCCCCACATTGGACTTTGTTCTGACAGCTCAGAGCCTGGAGCCTGCTTCAGATTCTGTGTTTCCCTCTCTATCTGCATCTCTCCCACTCCTTCTCTCCTCTCTCTCTCAAAAATAAATAAACATTAAAAAATTATTTATATTAGACTAAGTTGTCAAATACCAGGATGATGATTTTGTCCCTACCAATGCATTTTTACTGATGGAAAATGTACCACAAACTTGTATGTACCATGAACATAACCTCAATATAAAACAAGAACTGCTAGGAGGGGGCAAGATGGCGGAGAAGTAAGGAGCTCCGTACTTGCACCCGCGCCCATACATCACACGGAAAAGATCTGAAGCCATTGGAAACCTTACAAAACCTGAGAGATTGGGAGAAAAAGGACACAGAATCCACTGAGAAAGCCTTCTGACTAGGCTCCGGCTCAGCGCACCTGGCAGGCAAGCCCCTGCCCATGCTCTCCAGCCAGATCCAGAGAAGGAAGCAGCAATTCTAACTCCAATTCTGACCCCAGAGGGAGGTTGGAGGCCTGGAATTGCCCCGAGGGGATTGCCTGGGAAGTTGTGTCTAAGGCAATTTCAGCGGGGCGCACGGACTGGGATTTGGCAATTGGGACTGGCCTGAGTTGAAGAGTGCAACCAACTTTGGCAGCGCCCCCGGTACGGGGAGTTTACACGCCCAAAAAAGTGAGGTGCAGCGCTTGGTTCAAGAAGGGACTGGAGCACCATCACTCTCCTCCCCACAACCACCAAGGCAGAACTCCTGCCTGAGTCACAGGATCACGCCACGCCCATCCCTGCCTGAGAGCTGCCCTCCTCCCTTTTTTTTTTTTTTTAATTTTTTTCTTCTTCTTTCTCTTTTCTTTTTTCCCCAGAACACTGACGTGGTTAACTCTAGTCGCCGGCTTGCTTAAACAATCACAGTGAGTCCAGTCTGTAGATGTAAATTCTCCACCTACCGACATTTTCGTCTCTTTCTCTCAGGAGTAATTAGACTATATAGTGTCTCTGGATAATACCAGCATCCTTCTTTCACCTATCCAACCATATTCTACCCTTTACCTCTTTGAAAAAAGCTTCTTATCCCTCCTGCCTGTTCATTCTATTTCCAGTTTTGCCTCATCCCTGCCCTGTCTTCTCTCTCTTTCTCTATGCTCTTCAACCAGGACTGCATACACATGGCTATTTAACTGTAGCTGGGAAATCCAGTTATATGCTTTAAACCGTTCTTTGTCCATCGGTTTTCTTCTTTTTTCCTTTTCTTTTCTTCTTTTTGACCCTTTTATGTATTTTATACTCCCTATTATTCGCCCTCCCTCCTCCGTCTTTTCTCTTAACTTTTTCGTTTTCCCACTCACTTTGCATGTTAGTTGAATTAGCCTGTGCGTTTGTGTGCTCCTGCTCCCTGTGTGTTTGTCTGTCTGTTTTCTTTTCCAGGGCTACCTCAAGAAACAAGCCACAGTACACAAGGTGGAGAGTCCCAAATATCACTACGAATAGGAAAATAAAATAACCAAGGTCCCAACAAGAGAGACCAAGAGATACCATTCAAAAAACACTCTCTGAAAGGATAGGCCCTGGACAGTCAAAGAGTCTTCTTGGATGTAGCAGCGCTCATAGATACAGAGAGCATAACAGGTCTTTAAAACCAACAAGAGAGGAGAGGGCAAGATGGCGGAGAAGTAAGGAGCTCCGTACTTGCACTCGCGCCCATACATCACACAGAAAATCTGAAGACATTGGAAACCTTACAAAACCTGAGAGATTGGGAGAAAAAAGACGCAGAATCCACTGAGAGAGCCTTCTAACGTGAGTGCGAACCGGGGAAAATAAAATCGGGCCGGGATCGGAGTCTCCAGGGTGGGAGGCGATCCCCCTCTACCCTCTACGGGGAGTGAGAGGGGAAAAGGAGAGAGTCCGAAACAGAAAAACCTCCGCACGGGGGAGAAAAACCTCCGTTGGAAAGACCTTACTTGCCAAATACCTGCACACCAGGTCCCCTCTCGCCAGCTGGTCCTGGAGGGGGCTGAGCACACAAACTGCTTCTTTGTGCTGCTCCTGGAGGCTAGACTTCAGAGTGGTGGCGCGCCTGCCGCCATTGTAGCTCCCGGGCGGCTGGGGCCCCTG